>NC_081553.1:57763160-57882876 GCF_963082655.1 Stomoxys calcitrans
AGGGTAGCTTTAGTATCCAAAAGAAGTGGTAGTTTAAGTACCCTTTCCCAAAAGAAAGAGTATTTTTAGTACCGTTTCCCAAAAGAAAGGGTATTTTCAGTACCCTTTCCCAAAAGAAAGTGTATTTTCAGTACCCTTTCTTCAGGGGTAAGTTTAGTTTAAATACCCTTTCCCAAAGAAGAGGGTAGTTTAAGCACGCTTTCCCAATGGAAAGGTCACTGAGCCATGGCAATCTTTCCCAAAGGAAAAAGTACTTTAAGTACCCTTTCATAAAGGATAGGGTAGTTTAAGTACCCTTTCCCCAAAGAAAAGTTTGTTTAAGTACCCTTTCCAAAAGTAAATGGTAGCTAAAGTTAAGGTTCCCCTTTCCCAAAGGAAGGGGTAGTTTAAGTACCCTTTTCTAGAGAAAAGTGTAGTTTAAGTACCCTTTCCCAAAAGAAAGGGTATTTTCAGAACACTTTCTCACAGGAAGAGATTGTTTAAGTTTCCCAAAGAAAGGGTAGTTTAGGTACCCTTTCCCAGAGGAAAGGTTAGTTTAAGTACCCTTTCCCTAAATAAAGGGTATTTTCAGAACCCTTTCTTAAGGGAAAGGGTAGTTTAAGTACCATTTCTTAAGGGAAAGGGTAGTTTAAGTTCCCTTTCTTAAGGGAAAGGGTAGTTTTAGTTCCCTTTCTTAAGGGAAAGGGTAGTTTAAGTACCCTTTCTTAAGGGAAAGGGTAGTTTAAGTACCCTTTCTTAAGGGAAAGGGTAGTTTAGGTACTCTTTCTTAAGGGAAACGGAAGTTTAAGTACCCTTTCTTAAGGGAAAGGGTAGTTTAAGTATCCTTTCTTAAGGGAAAGGGTAGTTTTAGTACCCTTTCTTAAGGAAAAGGGTAGTTTAAGTACCCTTTCTCAAGGTAAAGGGTAGTTTAAGTACCCTTTCTCAAGGTAAAGGGTAGTTTAAGTACCCTTTCTTAAGGGAAAGGGTAGTTTAAGTACCCTTTCTTAAGGAAAAGGGTAGTTTAAGTACCCATTCTTAAGGGAAAGGGTAGTTTAAGTACAATTTCTTAAGGGAAAGGGTAGTTTAAGTTCCTGTTTTTAAGGGAAAGGGTAGTTTAAGTACCCTTTCTAAAGGGAAAGGTTAGTTTAAATACCCTTTCTTGAGGGAAAGGGTAGTTTAAGTATCCTTTTTTAAGGGAAAGGGTAGTTTAAGTATCCTTTCTTAAGGGAAAGGGTAGTTTTAGTAACCTTTCTTAAGGGAAAGGGTAGTTTAAGTACCCTTTCTCAAGGTAAAGGGTAGTTTAAGTACCCTTTCTTAAAGGAAAGGGTAGTTTAAGTACCCATTCTTAAGGAGAAGGGTAGTTTAAGTGCCCTTTCTTAAGGGAAGGGGTAGTTTATGTACCCTTTTTCTAATGAAAGCATAGTTTAAGTACCTTTTCCCAAACAAGAGGGTAGTTGAAGTAACCTTCCCGAAGGAAATGGTGAGTAAAGCAGTAAGTAAGCCATGTAGAAACTTCTCCCCAAAGAGCTGTCGCACTGCGGCACGCCGTTTGGACTCGGCTATGGAAAGGAGGCCCTTATTATAGAGCTTCAACTTGAATCGGACAGCACTCATTGATAAGTGAAAAGTTTGCCCCTGTTCCTTAGTGGAATGTTCATGGGCAAATTTGCATTTGCAGTAACGCAATGTTACGTAGGCTACGTTGCTACTTTACGCCACGAGTTATTCACATCACGCAACGAGAACGCCACGTCACGTCACGACTTATTTACGCGGTTTCACACCTCCTATCCATCCGCTTACTTACACTCTGGTTCGTGTGGCGCCTTCGTCACGTCTGAAGTAAATCACGCTACCAAACCCACATAAGCCACAGAAATTTCCGAGTTTTTTCGGACACCATGTAAAATGTTAAAAACTACTTCTAGAGAGAGCCTATGACGCTGAATGCCTGGGTTCGAATCCTGGCGAGATCATCAGAAAAAAAAAGATTTCAGCGGTGGTTTTCCCTTCCTAATGCTAGCAATATTTGTGTGGCACTACGCCATGTAAAACTTCTCTCCAAAGAGGTGTCGCACTGCGGCACGCCGTTCGTACTCGGCAATAAAAATGAGGTCCCTTTCATGAGCTTAAATTTGAATCGGACTGCACTCATTGATATGTGAGAAGTTTATCCCTGTTCCTCTATGGAATGTTCATGGCCAAATTTGCATTTGCAGTAACGCTACGTTACGTAGGTTACGTTGCTACTTCACGCCACGAGTTATTCACGTCACGACACTGGAACGTCGCGTCACGCCACGAGAACGTCACGTCACGCCACGAGAATGTCACGTCAAGGCCCGAAAACGTCACATCACGCCACGAGAGCGTCACGTTACGCCATGAGAACGTCACGTCACGCCACGAGAACGTCACGTCACGCCACGAGAACGTCACGTCAAGCCATGAGAACGTCACGTCACGCCACGAGAACTATCCATTCGCTTGCTTACATTCCATTTCATGTAACACCTTCGTCACGTCTCAAGTAAATGACGCTACCAAACCCACAGTAGCCACAGAACTTTACGAGTTCTTTCGGACGCCAGAGCTATCGCTTGTGTGAGCTCGCCATCCGATCGCTCTTTTACTTGTCTATTGCAAACATTATTACAAAATGTTTGATAAATGCAAAATTTAAAAAACTACTTCTACATTCTAAATCCCCTGTTCCTTCCTATGAATCTTCCTTTCCCTCAACTGCATAAGAACTCATGTCATTGCATACACATATGGTGAAGTCTTCTAAATATGATTAAGTATCCATACATTCATATGCATAACCCTTCCTCTTCATCTCTCGACCATTTCATGGATTCTTTGGCACTTTGTATTTTCTTCATCTTGTTATAAATGCATGCAAGATAATAAAATTGTTTATTTTTTTAATAACAATAAATGCGAACAGCAACAACAATAACAAGAGAACACCATTTCAACACCAAACTATAATCCCAGATGAGGGTAAATATCCATCGAGGCTATTATCGAGAATATAAACCACCCAAAGTGGAGTGATGGCACAGCGGCATGCCACCAACAAAGAAATGAAGATGAAACAGAAAAGATGGCCCTCTTTCAAATGAGGCTAATTAAAAAATCAGAAAAAGATCTACTCCTCCGCCAAAAGAAAAGGCCATGATGATCCACAAGAGCCGCCATGTCTGTGCGGTGACTATGACATTGAAGTTTGTAAAAAGTCCAAAAGAAATACTAAAACAAAAAAGTAAAACCAACAAAGGGCAAAAACGTCTATTTGATCATCTAAAAAATAGTTATAGAAAAGACAGACAATAGAAATATGAGAAATTAGCTCCATTTGGGCAAATATGGTTGAAACATACTCCAAAAAAAAACCATAAAAATTTTATCAAAAAAAAAAAAATTATGCTCATAATACCCCATGCTACCGTAGCGCTGTATGTTATGGTCTAATAAACCTCATTCACCAGAAAAATATCAAAAGATTTACAAAATTTTATTTTCGATAAGATTATGGATTAGTTTTATTATGATCTTATTCATTTCATGATCTCTTCAAATGCCATCAAATTGTGTACAAATGTAATCTTCCGCCGAAGGCTCTTGAAATATCATCACCATACATGTATGTGTGAGCGTGTGTGTGAGAGCTTTGGTTGCCTAAATTATGGAGACCATTGAACTTTTCCCTCGTAGTGTGTGTTTTTCGAAAATGTGGGAGATGGATATTTTTAGTGAAAAGATTTAGACTACAGAAAAAAATTAGAGGATCTTTGCGGAATGTCTCATAAATTAATAGTGGCCAATCGGCCAGACAAGAATTTAAGAGCGAAACGTGTCTGAAGGCTCTATGACTAATGGTTAAAAATGTTTCGTTGTGACAAACGTGACGGATTGAGATGTGCCATCGCATGTCTACAACAACATTTCAGCCTAATTTTAGAATGATTAGATGGATGAGTAAGGAAAAAAAACATGGTTTTTACGACTAGGAAAATAGGTCAACGGATTCAGTTACTGTATTGAGTTGATTAGACAGTGAATATGCCTGGCCAGCTGTCAAACCAGCAAAAATTAAAACTTCTAGGAACCGAACAAGGATGATCGAGAGACCGGTTTATACGGGAGTTATATCGGGTTATAAACCAATTCGGGCCGTACTTGGCACAGTTGTTGAAAGTCATAACAGAACATTAGATACAAAATTTCAGCCAAATCGGACAAAATTTGCGGCTTGTAAAGGCTCAAGAAGTCAAATCGGGCGATCGGTTTATAGGGGAGCTATATCGGGTTATAGACCGATTTTGACTGTACTTGGCACAGTTGTTAAAAGTCATAAGAATACGCTATGAGCAAAATTTCAGCCAAATCGGACGAAATTTGTGTATTCCAGGGGCTCAAAAACTCAAATCGGGAGATCGGTTTATATGGGAGCTATATAAGGTTATAGACCGATTCGGACCGTACTTAGCACAGTTGTTAAAAGTCATAAGAAAATAATACAGGCAAAATTTCAGCCAAATCGGACAAAAATTGCGGCTTGTAAGGGCTCAAGAAGTCAAATCGGGAGACCGGTTTATATGGGAGCTATATCAGGTTATAGACCGATTTGACCCGTACTAAACACAGTTGTCGAAAGTCATAACAGAACACTACACGCAAAATTTCAGCCAAATCGGACAAAAATTGCGGCTTGTAAGGGCTCAAGAAGTCAAATCGGGAGATCGGTTTATATGGGAGCTATAACAGGTTATAGGCCGTTTTGGACCGCACTTGGCACAATTGTTGGAAATCATAACAGAACACTACACGCAAAATTTCAGCCAAATCTGACAAAAATTGCGGCTTGTAAGGGCTCAAGAAGTCAAATCGAGAGATCGGTTTATATGGGAGCTATATCAGGTTATAGACCGATTCGGACCGTACTTGGCAAAATCGTTGGAAGTCATAACGGAACATTACATGCCAAATTTCAGCCAAATCGGACAAAAATTGTGGCTTGTTAGGGATCAAGAAGTCAAATCGTTAGATCGGTTTATATGGGAGCTATATCAGGTTATCGACCGATTTGGACCGTACTCAGCACAGTTGTTTAACGTCATAAGAAAACACTATGTGCAAAATTTTAGCCACATTGGACAAAAATTACGGATTCCAGGGGCTCAAGAAGTCAAATCGGGAGATCGGTTTATATAGAGACTCTATCAGGTTATAGACCGATTTGGACCGTACTAGACACAGCCATTGGAAGTCATAACGTAATGCTTGACACAAAATTTCAGCCAAATCGGACAAAAATTGCAGCTTTCAGGGGCTAAAGAAGTCAAATCGGGAGATCGGATTATATGAGGGCTATATCAGCTTATAGACCGATTTGGACCGAACTTCGCACAATTGTTGGAAGTCATAACAGAACACTATAAACAAAATTTCAGCTAAATCGGACAAAAATTGCAGCTTCCAGGGTCTCAAGAAGTCAAATCGGGAAATCGGTTTATATGGGAGCGATTTGGACCATACACTGAAACCCTATGTTTCAGTCAAATCGAACAAAAATTGCGGCTTGTGGGGCGATAGTCGCCGTACTGGACCGCAGGGGGATTCACCCCTTAATCTCCCAATGTACAAATAATATGCCTTGTGGCAGGATGATTAATGCAAACCTGGGAGATTGTGTGGTCTGAAGGCGGGTGACCAGAGAAACGCCCCAAGGAGGGGTGCTCTCACCGATACTGTGGAACCTCGTGAATAATGAAATCCTAATGGATTTCGGTGGGGACGGCACGAGGATTATCGCTTATGCGGACGAAGTCGTGCTGCTGGTCCGAGGCTGGTTTCTGTCGACGATTAGCGAGATCATGGAAGGGTCACTGAGGAGGTTATCGCAATGGGCTACAAGAAATTGGTTGAGCATCAACCCAGGGAAGACGAAGCTGGTGCTCTTTTTGCGTAGATAAAAGATACCGGAGTTTAGACTCCCGTCCTTGGACGGGGTCACCCTTCGGCTGTCGAAGAAGGCGAAATACCTAGGCATAGTCCTCGATTCGAAACTGTTCTGGAAGAGCAACACCGAGGAAAGAAGCCGTAAAGCACTGTGCCCTTTTTACTCCTGCAAGAGGATGTTCGGTAGGAAATGGGAGGTGACTCCCAAAATGATTTATTGGATGTATACCGCCATCGTGAGACCAGTACTGGCCTATGGAGCATTGGTATGATCGGACGAAGTAGGGAAGAGGACGCGTGCGAAGGAGCCTGAGAAGGTTCAGTGACTGGCCTGCGTTGAGATCACAGGGGCGCTAAGATCCGCACCGCAGGCAGGCCTGAAGGCGATGCTGGACATGCAGCTCATTGGGGTCTATATTTGGAACTGCGCCGCCAGGGTCGCGCTTAGGCTGAGAGAGCTTGCCATGCTGAAGCAGAATGGTTGCGGCCACAGTTCGATTCTGGGTGTAATGGATATGGTGGGACGCCGTAGGGAAGAGGACGCGTGCGAAAGAGTTCGAGAAGGTCCAGAGACAGGCCTGCGTTGGGATCACAGGGGCGCTGAGATCCGCACCGCAGGCAGACCTGGAGGCGATGCTGGACATGCAGCCCATTGGGGCCTATATTTGGAACTGCGCCGCCAGGGTCGCGCTTAGGCTGAGAGAGCTAGGCATGGTAATGGAGGATAGTTGCGGCCACAGTTCGATTCTGGGTGTTATGGATACGGATGGTAGATTGAGGAGGATCGCCGACCACCTGGCACAAGTGCCGACTGAAGCGGGGGCATTCGCGAGTCGTTTTCCTGAGAGGGACGAATGGGGGGGCTGATGGTGTACCTGAGGAGGATGAGACCTCGATCTACACAGATGGCTCCAAGATGAAGACAGAGACAGGATTGGGGGTCTACTCTGATGTACTCAACATTAGTATGTCTCTGAGACTGCCGGACGAGTGTACGGTCTTTCAAGCAGAGGCTGCAAGAGAAATTCTGTTAATGGGCTTACCGCCCTCGAAACTCAGAATTTATGTGGACGTATGGCGGCGCTCAAGGCCTTAGGGTCGAGAATGGTGAGGTCGAGATGCGTGGCGGATTGTTTAAAATCCCTGGATAGGCTCCTGGCCCACGATGTGACGCTGACATGGGTTCCCGGCCATGAGGGGATTCCAGGGAATGAGAGGGCGGACGAGTGGGCCAGGAGGGGTTCGTCTGCGACGGGCGGACCAGTCATCGGTCTTGCCTTCGTGCCATTTGTCGAGCTACTGAGCACAGTAGATGGGATGGCCAGGGCGGCGTCGGTGGCGAGGTGGGACACGGCAGATGGTTGCCGGACTGCGAAGGCGCTATGGCCAGTCATCGACCAGAGGAGGACGAGGGAGTTGCTGGCGTTCGATGAGAGGTCGATGAATACCTTGACAGTGGTCATAACCGCATACTGTGCCATAGGCCGCATGGCGGCGCGCATGAGGATACCGCGCAATGACTTTGTAGGAGTTGCCTCGATGAGCATGAGGAGGACCAGTCATCGGTCTTGCCTACGTGCCATTTGTCGAGCTGCTGAACACAGTAGATGGGATGACCAGGGCGGTGTAGGTGGCGAGGTGGGACTCGGTGGATGGTTGCCGCACTGCGAAGGCGCTGTGGCCAGTCATCGACCAGAGGAGGACTAGGGAGTTGCTGGCGTTCGATGAGAGGTCGATGAGTACCTTGACAAAGGTCATAACCGCACACTGTGCCATAGGCCGCATGGTGGTGCGCATGGGGATACCGCCCAGTGACTTCTGTAGGAATTGCCTCGATGAGAACGAAGAGGACCAGTCATCGGTCTTGCCTACGTGCCATTTGTCCAGCTACTGAACACAGTAGATGGGATGGCCAGGACGGCGTCGGTGGCGTGGTGGCACTCGGTGGATGGTTGCCGGATTGCGAAGGCCCTATGGCCAGTCATCGAACAGAGGAGTACGAGGGAGTTGCTGGCGTTCGATGAGAGGTCGATGAGTACCTTGACAGCGGTCATAACCGCACACTGTGCCATAGGCCGCATGGTGGCGCGCATGGGGAAACCACACAATGACTTTTGTAGGAATTGCCTCGATGAGATCGAAGAGGAGCAGTCATCGGTCTTGCCTACATGCCATTTGTCGAGCTACTGAACACAATAGATGGGATGGCCAGGACGGCGTCGGTGGCGAGGTGGCACTCGGTGGATGGTTACCGGACTGCGAAGGCGCTTTGGCCAGTCATTGACCAGAGGAGGACGAGAGAGTTGCTGCCGTTCGATAAAAGGTCGATGAATACCTTGAGAGGGGTCATAACCGCACACTGTGCCATAGGCCGCATGGTGATACCACACAATGACTTTTATAGTAGTTGCCTCCATGAGGATGAGGAGGACCAGTCATCGGTCTTGCCTACGTACCATTTGTCGAGCTTTCAGTAGCACAATAGATGGGATGGCCAGGGCGGCGTCGGTGTCAAGGTGGAACTCGGTGGAGGACGAGGGAGTTGCTGGCGTTCGATGAGAGGTCGATGAGTACCTTGACAACGGTCATAACCGCACACTGTTCCATAGGCCGCATGGTGGCGCGCATGGGGATACCGCCCGGTGACTTCTGTAGGAGTTGCCTCGATGAAGACAATATGGGATTCAAATGAAAGGTATTCAAGAGAAGAGTACGAATTTCATAATAAAAGTTGGGTCCAAGTACCTGGGGGCCGCCCCAGCCCCAAAACCCCTTAAAATAGGTTTATTTGACGATCATGACAACATGGGACTCTAATGAAAGGTATTCGGGAATAGATTACGAATATGGTAAGGAGAGAAGGAATAGGTTTCATAATTTATTGATAAGGGAAGGGGGAGTACCCTCCACAGTTACCCCAAAAACACCACCCAAAATCAAAAGTGGGCTGTTATGGACAATATGGGTATCAAATGAAAAGTATGCGGTAGTAGATAACGAATCTGGCATACAAATTCATGTTGAAATATAGGGGGTCACCCCACCCCCACAAAAACGCCCACAATTGGCACATTAGCCAATCACGGATATATGGGACTCGGTTTGTTTGTTCCGTATAGACTGAAAAACGGCAGAAACGATTTTCTTGAAATTTTCGCATATTGTTTAGGTTGGTGTGGAAGGAAACATAGGCTATATAATTTTTCGGTATCGGAAGGGGGACGGAACCTCCCCCTCAAGCCAAAAACACAACCCAAAATCAGAAGTAAACCGATCGGGACAATATAGATATCAATTGAAAGGTATTGGAGAGTATAATATGAATATGAAATTAAAAATTGAGTCTAAGTACCCATCGGGCAATCCCAACCCCAAAACTCCCACAAATAACGGGATTTCTGAGTCGAAATGTCTGAGGTGCCATTCCTCCACTAATGAGAACATTACTGTAAGGAAGAACATTAGCACCAGGAATCGAGAAGGGGCAATGAGTGCTTTCTCATTGAAGTTTAAACTCAATGATAGGAGAACTTTTTTTATAGCCGAATCCGAACGGCGTGCGACACCTCTTTGGGGAACATTTTTTAAATGATCCTGCATGGCATTGTGCATCGCAAATGTCGCCAACATTAAATGGGGATAAACACCGCTTTGTCCCATGTTCTCGCCAGGATTAGAACGCGTTCAGCCTCATGGCACGAATTCGATATGCCCATTCAGGGCGAAGTGTCCCACCCTAAAAATATATTAGAGAGTTAAAGAAGACGCAGTGGAGCGGGCCCGTTTCGGCTAGTTATAACATATAGTTGACTTCTCCCAATGTCTGGCAATCATCTACTTCCAACCAAACCTTAGCTGGATCCGGTTTTTGATTTCGGTTTGCAATTGTAGAAGGAGGCAACATTCTGAGAACCTAATCCTCATTTCGACACTATCCTGTTAGAGTAATACAAAGGAAATAAGCCCTAAGACATAGTTTCCTTCACCCCAACTCTAGAAGCCAATGTTTGAGCCACCCACAAAACTGATAAATGATGATTTACATCAAAAATTCATAGACTTCAATAATTGATTTTCCACATACTTCCTTTGTATGTGGCATCAATGTCAGCATGATACCATAATAGCCCCTAGTAGATGGTTATCTCTTCATATCTTTTATTTCATAGTGTCGACTTCATGGTGGTCATCATCATAGGAGGCATAGGTGACTACAAAACTATGAAAACATTGTTATACGCAACCAATTGTGTCCCATTATCGCCATTATCTGTCATTAATCACAAGTTGCTGCTGCAATCACCCACTAACCAAGTTGCTAGCAATGAGGAAACACCATAGGCTGTCATTAGTCATAGTTGTGCTGCTATTGTTCCTTAGCAAAAAAAAAAAAACACCAAGTGAATCCAGGCAGGTAGTAGGCTTGGTCTGGTTGCGAATCTTTCCAACTGTGACATATACCCAGTTGCACAATACCCAAGGCGATAAACATGCAACCTAACTAACAAACCGGAGACTTACAGGTAGTGCAACACTTGTAACCGGTATCTTTCTGGATGGTTTTCCATCTGGTAGAGTAAATGTCTGTTTGTTGCAAACGCAGTTTGGATGACTATTGTGCGAAGGTATTATGGGTAGATAAAAAATGTAACATGCCTTTGTTTCCTACTACTTTTTTTGAAGTTGCAGTTTTGCATCGATGGTAGATTGTGAGAAGGGTTGCCAAAATATGCTAAAATTTCATTATCATAAAATATTCGGCAAAAATTATTTCCTAAAAAAGTTTGATTGAATATAAATTTGTATAGAAAAATTTTCAAAAACAATTTTTTTTTTAAAAATTTTATCCAACTTAAATTTTATGGAGATTCCATTTTCGACCAAGAAAAATCATCAGCAGGATATGTCAATTGGATCAAGTTGCTTTACAACCATTCCAACTAGAGTAAGTTGTAAAGCACACATCTGAATTTGAACGGGGCTCTTTAAGTTCAAATTCAGATGTGTGCTTTACAACTTACTCTAGTTGGAATGGTTGTAAAGCATCATGATCCATTTGACATCTCCTGCTGATGATTTTTCATGGTCGAAAATGAAATCGCGATACGGGATACCAGTCAAATGCTTCAAGCAACAACACACTTGTTGCTGACTTTTAAATGTTTTCGAGACCTAATGTTTTTTTAAAATTAGGGTACCGAGAAGTGCTTTTTAGGGCAGGGATGGTATCGATATCAAATTCATGCTACACTCCCAAATCCCTTTAATTTGAGCCCCATATTCCCATGGTCGGTAATCATGATCCATTTGACATCTCCTGCTGATGGTTTTTCTTGGTCGAAAATGAAATCGCGGTACGGGAAACCAGTCATGTGCTTATAGCAACAACACACTTTTTGCTGACTTTCAAATGTTTTCGAGGTCTAGTGGTTTTGAAAATCAGGGTACTGAGAAGTGTTTTTTAAGGGAGGGATGGTACCTCTGACATTTCGAATCAAATATGGATATCAAATTTCTGCTTCCCATATTCCCATGGTCGGTAAATATGGACCGTTTGGTGGGTGTTTTGGGGCTTGGGCGCCCACCTGCATTTTGCCCTGAAAATAGATATCAAATTAGTTCTTTACTCCCAAATACCAATGATTTGGAGTCCATATTTCCATAATCGGAAATGAAGTTCAGTTTAGTGGTGCTTTCAGGGGTGCTTTAGGGCGTACCCCCAAACACTTGGCTCCAAATTTGGTTATCAAATTCGTTTACTACTCTCAAGTGCCTTTCATTTGAGTCCTATAGTGTCATAATGGGTCAATCAACTTATTTGACTTATTTTTGGAAGCAAAAACCACCACCTAGATTTGAACGCAAATTTTAATGTCTCATTCGTAATCTACTCCCAAATACCTTTCGTTTGAGTCCCATGTTGAAATGAACGTCCAATATGTCTGTTTGGCAGAGTTTTGAGGTTGGGGCAGCCCGCCAGGTACTTAGACTCAATTTTTAATATCATATTCGTATTCTACTCTCCAATACCTTTCATTTGATACCCGTATTGTTCAGATCGCTCCACTTTTCATTTTGGGTAGTGTTTTTGGGATAAGGGGGAGGGTGCGTCCCCTACCGATATGTAAAAAATATTATAAAGCCTATGTTTACTTATAGACCAACCTACATAATCTGGGAAAATTTCGAGAAAAACGGTTCTGCTTTTTTTGAGCCTATATACAAATAGACAAACCGAGTCCCATATAGTCATGGGTCATATGTCCATTTGGGGCGATTTTGCAGAGTGCGATGACTCCCTGTACTTCGAACTGACTTTGTATGCCAGATTCGTAATCTACTTCCGAATACCTTTCATTTGAGTCCCATAATGATATGGACGTTCAATTTTTCTGATTTTAGAAGTTTTGGGGTAAGGGCGACTTCCTGGGTAGTTGGACCGAATTTTCAATACTATATTCGTATTCTACTCTTCAATATATATCATTTGATACCCATATTGTGCCTATCGGTCCACTTTTGTTTTTGGGTGGCGTTTTTGGGGTAAGGGGGAGGGTCCGCCCCCATCCGATATGAAAAAATTATATAGCCTATATTTTCTTCCAGACAAACAATCTGTGAAAATTTTAAGAAAACCGAGTCCCATATGGTCCAGATGGGTCATATGCCCATTTGGGGTGGTTTTGGGGGAAGGGTTGACCCCCCCTGTACTTCGACCTGATTTTGTATGCCAGATTCGTAATCTACTCCAGAATACCTTTCCCCATATTGATATGGACGTTCGATTTGTCTGCTTTCAGAAGTTTTGGGGTTAGGGCGACTTTCTGGGTACTTGGACCAAATTTTTAATACCATATTCGAATTCTACTCTTCAATACTTTTCATTTGATACCCATATTGTCGTTATCGTTTCACATTTGATTTTGGGCGGTGTTTTTTGGGGTAACGGGAGAGGGTCCTCCCCCTTCCGATATCAATAAATTACAAAGCCTATTCCTCAAATCCTGGCGAGAACATTGATAAAATGAAGATCAGTCAGAAGCATTGCAAGAGCTACTAATGCATCCAGGAAAAAGTCACAGTTTGGTGAGGTTTATGGGCTGGCAAAAATTGCCAACACCGTGAATTGCGAATTAAAGCCAGTCAGTCATCTGGGTACTTGGACCCAATTTTTAATACCATATTTGTATTCTACTCTTCAATACTTTTCATTTAATACCCATATAGGCGTTATCGTTTCACATTTGATTTTGGGCGGTGTTTTTTGGGGTAACGGGAGAGGGTCCGCCCCCTTCCGATATTAATAAATTATAAAGCCTATTCCTCAAATCCTCGCGAGAACATTGATAAAATGAAGATCAGTCAGAAGCATTGCAAGAGCTACTAATGCATCTAGGAAAAAGTCACAGCTTGGTGCGGTTTATGGGCTGGTGGCATCATTGGACCGTACTTCTTTAAAGATGATGCGAATCGTAACGCTACTGTAAATGGTGAGCGCTACCGTGAGATGATATCCAACTATTTTTTGTCCAAAATGCAAGAGCTTGACATGTGGTTTCAACAAAACGGTGCCACATAGCACGCCTAACAATGGACTTCTTGAGAGGCGAGTTCGGTGAACATTTCATTTGACGTTCGAGACCGGTCAATTGGCCTCTTAGATTCTGCGATTTAACGCCTTTAGACTATTTTGTGTCGGACTATGTTAAAGCCCATGTCTTTCTCCATTTATTATCAAAAATTGTATTTTCATGTAAGATTTCATCGAAATTTGATTTCAAACGACAACTCTGTCCATTTGGGAATGACATGTGCGACGACATGTCTGAAGGTAAAACAGTTGCAGCCACAATAATTTATTTATTGTATATTTTTTCACCAACCATGTTCATTAACAATTTAATGATGTCTTTTTTGCCATTGCTTGATGCAATTCCTCTGCAATTTGGGTGTCGCGGTTTATTCACCTGCCTATCTGCATGACTGACTGGCTTTAATTCGCAATTCACGGTGTTGGCAATTTTTGCCAGTTTTTCCCTTTGCATTTCTCATCCAATCGTGGCTTGTTGGTAGCATTGTTTGGCTTTTTGGTGTTGACAGGCTTGAGAGTTGACTTCCCCCAGCCGACCAGGAGGGTGAGGACATTATGTCTGTTCGACCAACTTCCTTTGTTCACTTTCCATGGAAATGTAAGCAAAAATAAAAAACAAATACAGAGTCTGTATCGGAGGAAGTTTTGCATGAGTCACCCGGAATGGTTACAGAGTTTGGTGTTTGAATGTTGTGTTCTGTGTTGCAGGAAGTATGGTTGAGGCGGTTTTTACATGTGAACCCCGAAACATAATGAAAGGGATTTGCAAAAGCGTTAGTGGCCAAAAGGAATAATGGGCCCCATTGGTGTATTAGTCATGGTTGGCATTTCTTTCATTTGAGCCATTATTAATGGCCAAAGAAGCCTTGCCCATAAAGGGAGCTTTTAATGCTCAGTCTGATGAGGAAGAGATCATGATTATGGGGACTTGAATGTTAACATAACTCATCGAAGATAATGGTATAAGCCATTAAGTTATTCTAATTTATTAACAGTAGGCATATAAAGGAAACAGTTGGAGAAACCTACCCCAAGTTATAGATGGATATACCAGAATGGTTAAAGAAAAAGCATGCATATTAAGGATTAATTTGGAATATATTTTCTAGAAAAATTAAATTTTTAGGAAATTTTCCATGACTATAGAAAAATCAATTGCAGAGAATTTTCTAGGGAAATAACATATCGATAGAGTTTTAACAAATTGAATAAAAAAAATGTAATTGAGGTGAATGTTGGAGACCATAGTAAAAGTAGTATAACAGGCAATTCTAATAAGACTTCTGCCCTTAAAGGGCTCAAGAAGTAACATAGGGTGATCGGTTTGTATGGGAGCTGTATCAGACTATAGACCGCTTCAGACCATATTTGACACGTATGCTGAAGGTCATGGGAGAAGCCGTTGTACAAACTTTCAGCCAAATTGGATAATAATTGCGCCCTCTAGAGGCTCGAGAAGTCAAGATCCCACAACGATTTGTATGGCAGCTATATCTGGTTATGGACCGGTTTGAACCATATTTGGGTCAGTTATTGGAAGTCGTAACAAAATACGTCACGCAAAATTTCAGCCAAATCGGATAGGGATTGCGCCCTCTAGAGGCTCAAGAAGTCAAGATCCCAGATCGGTTTATAGGGCAGCTGTATCAGGTTATGAACCGATTTGAACCATATCATAGCACAGTTGTTTGAAGTCATAACAAAACACGTCATGCTAAATTTCAGCCAAATCGGATAGGAATTGCGCCCTCTTGAGGCTCAAGAAGTCAAGATCCCAGATCGGTTTATAGGGCAGCTATATCAGGTTATGAACCGATTTGAACCATATCATAGCACAGTTGTTTGAAGTCATAACAAAACACCTCATGCTAAATTTCAGCCAAATCGGATAGGAATTGCGCCCTCTAGAGGCTCAAGAAGTCAAGATCCCAGATCGGTTTATAGGGCAGCTATACCAGATTTTGAAACGATTTGAACCATACTTATCACAGTTGTTAGAAGTCAAAACAAAACACTTCGTGCGAAATTTCAAACAAATTCGATAAGAATTGCGCCCTCTAGAGGCTCAAGAAGTCAAGATCCCAGATCGGTTTATAGGGCAGCTATATCAGGTTATTAACCGATTTGAACCATATCATAGCACAGTTCTTTGAAGTCATAACAAAACACCTCATGCAAAATTTAGGCAAAATCCGATAAGAATTGTGCCCAATAGTGACTCAAGAAGTGAAGATCTAAGATCGGTTTATAGGCCAGCTATATCAGGTTATGAACCGATTTGAACCATACTTATCACAGTTGTTAGAAGTCAAAACAAAACACTTCGTGCGAAATTTCAAACAAATTCGATAAGAATTGCGCCCTCTAGAGGCGAAAAAAGTCAAGACCCCATACCGATTTCAACCATACTGTGCACAGTTGTTGGAAATCATGCAAATTTTCAGCCAAATCGGATAAGAATTGTGCCCTATAGTGACTCAAGAAATCAAGATCTAAGATCGGTTATAGGGCAGTTATATCAAAACATGGACCGATATGGCCCATTTTCAACCCCAACCGACCTACACTACTAAGAAGTATTCGTGCAAAGGTTCAAGCGGCTAGCTCTACTCCTTCGAAAGTTACCGTGCTTTCGACAGAAATTTTCACAGATTGTGTAGGTTGGTCTGGAAGGAGATAGGCTATGTAATTTTTTGATATCCGAAGGCGGGCGGACCCTCCCCCTTAGCCCAAACGTACTACCCAAAAATAAAAGTGTACCGATCAAGACAATATGGAACTCAAATGAAAGGTATTCAGGAGTAGAGTACGAATTTCATATTAAAAATTGGGTCCACGTAACTTGGGGGCCGCCCCAAACCCAAAACACCCTAGGTTTTGGATTATTGGACGATCATGACAATATGGGACTCAAATGAAAGGTATTCGGGAGTAGATTACGAATATGGACAGGAAGGAGGAATAGTCTTTAAAATTTATTGATATCGGAAGGGAGCGGACCCTCCCCCTTTACCCCAAAAACACCACCCAAAATCAAAAGAGAACCGATAAGGACAATATGGGTATCAAATGATAGGTATTGAAGAGTAGAATACGAATAAAGTATTAAAAATTTGGTTCAAGTACCCATGAAGTCGCCCTAACCCCAAAACTTATAAAAGCAGACGAATTGAACTTGCATATCAATATGGGGCTCAAATGAAAGATGTTCGGGAGTAGATTACGAATTTGGCATTCAAAATCAGATTGAAGTATAGGGGGTTAGCCCTGCCCCCAAAACCGTCCCAAATGGACATATAACCCATCATGACTATATGGGACTCGGTTTGTTTATTTGTTCCGTATAGACTCAACAATAGCAGAGCCGTTGTTCTCGAAATTTTCACAGCTTGTGTAGGTCTATAAGTACACATAGGCTTTATAATTTTTTGATATCAGAAGGGGGCGCACCCTTCCCCTTATCCCAAAAACACTACCCAAAATGAAAAGTGGATCGATCTGAACAATATGGGTATCAAATGAAAGGTATTGGAGAGTAGAATACGAATATGATATTAAAAATTGAGTCTAAGTACCTAGCGGTCCGCCCCAACCCTAAAACTCTCCCAAACAGACATATTGGACGTTCATTTCAACATGGGACTCAAACGAAAGGAATTTGGGAGCAGATTACGAATCTGGTTTACAAAATCAGATCGAAGTATAGGGGATCAATCCACCCCCAAAATCGCCCCAAATGGGCATATAACCCATTATGACTAGATGGGACTCGGTTTGTTTATTTGTTCCGTATAGACTCAACAATAGCAGAGCCGTTGTTCTCGAAATGTTCACAGATTGTGTAGGTTGGCCTGGAAGGAAACATAGACTTTATAATTTTTTGATATCGGAAGGGGGGCGCACCCTTCCCCTTATCCGAAAACGCCACCCAAAACCAAAAGTGGACCGAAAATTAGGTCGCCCCACCCCAAAAACCCTAAAATGGGCACATAAGTCGACTATGTCTATATGGGACTCAAATGAATGGTATTTGGGAGAAGGTTACGAATATGACATTAATATTTTCGTTCAAGTCTAGGTGGCGCTTTTTTTTCTATACATGCGTCATATAGGTTCATTGGCCCATTATGGCAATATGGGACTCAAATGAAAGGTATTTGAAAGTAGAAAACGAATCTGATATCCAATTTTAGAGCCAAATGTTTGGGGGTACGCCCTAAAGTACCCCCTGAACTGAACTTAATTTCCGACTAGGGCAATATGGAGCTTAAATCAACAGTATTTAAGGGTAAAGAAGGAATTTGATATCTAAAAACGACCACCTATTCAGTGACGCGGTTGATAAGGCTTACCTGCTGGCTGACATGTTTGCGGAAAAGCGATCAACCTCTTCCCCTTATTGAAGACGCATCTTTTTCCATGCCTCAGATATATTTTCGAACACGTGTAGTCAAAAGAGGTTCTTGCAGATCTCGACGTATATAAATCCCCAGGCCCGGATGTTATATCGTCGCTTGTTTTATGCAAGTTTTCTTCGACGCTCGCTCGTCCTCTACGCAATCTTTTCAACCTTACTTACTGTGCGGGTCTTTCCCCGGCGCGTTGGAAGATTGCGAACGCGCAGCCTATCCCTAAGAAGGGTGAGGCAACCGACCCTGTGAATTACCGACCAATAGCGTTATGCTCTGCGCTTTTCATCGTTATAGAGAGCATGATCAATTACCATCTTGTGAGATACTTTGAGTCCAATGATCTTCTTAGCGACCGACAATATGGGTTCCGCAGAAATCGATCCACGGGTGACCTGATGACATTCCTGTCTGAAGATTGGAGTCGTTCTACTCACTGGATATCTCCAAGGCATTTGACAGGGACTGGCACGGTGCACTCCTTTCAAAACTTGTCGCTTTTGGGGTTGGTAATAACTTTGCTCGATTTCTATCGAGTTTACTCAGAGATCGCAGTTGTGGTAGATGGGTTCTCCTCTGACGAATATAAATTGACCGCAGGAGTACCACAAGGCACTCTCCTTTCTCCCTCTCTTTTTCTTATTTTCATTGACTATCTACTGGGTCTGACTTCGAATCTGATCTACTCGTTCGCGGATGACAGCAACCTCTGTCATTCATTTTCTTTTGACCATAGGCCGAGTCTGCGAGAAATTGAAGACAGGAGGCGGATTATGGACGTAATACCCTGCCAGGACATGCTGACCATTTCTGAGTGGGGTCTAATGAACAGAGTAGATTTTAATGCACGAATGATGCAGTGCTGTTTGTTGTCTCACAAACGATTCACAGACACTTTTCAATCAGTCAGAGGCTCTTGATGTTCTAGGTATGAAAATTCAATGTGATGTCCGTTGGTCAAAACATGTATTCGAAGTGTCGAAAGTAGCATTCAAGTGCTTGGGCTTTCTTGAGTGGTGTAAGAAATATTTCACTGCCGCTGATCTTCTCAATATCTACACTACGTACATCAGGCCAAAGATGGTGTATAACTCGCATATATGGGCCGGAGCTCCAAAATCATCCATGGATCTGCTTGACCCTGTCCAGGGGCGGGCGTTGGTGTTGATCGGAGATGGTAGGGTATCTAACTCTATTGTTTCCCTTGAGCATCGTCGAAATGTGAGTTGTGTGGCGCTGTTCTATCGATTCTTCCATGGTGTGTGTTCCTGACTTGAGGTGGCCAACACCCCCTTAACCAGAAATATTTACCAAAGTGGTAATATAGGACTCAAAACAAAGGCATTTGGGAGTAGAGTAAAAATTTGCCCAGGAACCGAGCAGGGGCAAACTTCCCACACATCAATGAGTGCTTTCCGATTCAAGTGTAAACTCAATGATAACATTTTCTCCCAAAATCTAAATTTGTGGAAATTTGGTTTACAAATCCCTTCTCATCTTTATTATAATAAGGGTCTAGTCCAATCCCTTTTCCATACCCGCAAAATCTCTTCTCTGCCAATTTGGATTTTTCATTCTTATCGCTAATCTTTTAAACACTTCATCTTGATCAACAAGGAAGAACAAATTTATTATCTTTTCGTTAAGCCTTTAACCCATTTACAACAACTGGTCGTCTAGACTCCCGGATAATCTCAAGCACAGCCATACAATTCCCTAGTTAAGCAATCATAAATTCAGAATGGCGCCTTGTCCATTATTTACTGAATATGCTAAGACCGACGGAAAGAGAGAACATGCGATGAAGTCATAAAATTTATTAGCAAAGGCAAATATCGAAAAAATCATTCATTCATTGAAATTGAGTTTCTTAGACTTTTCCAATTTCTTGCATGGCCAGACAAAGGGATATCAAACTCTATGCCTTTTTTTGTTATTTCACTTTATTTTGTTTGCAGAGCACCACCTTTCTTTTGGTATATTTATGGGGGTGTTGTCCAATGGAGGGAGGGTAAAAATGCAATAACATGTCTGGCGTTGTCTACTGCGAACGCATCTGTGTCCATTTGGTTTGTCTACGATGAGTGTAGCCTTTTTGTTGTACCCGGCAGGAGTGTATTGAGGAAAAAAAGTCAAAGTAAGTGTGTGTTCAAGTGTATGGAGTGCCTTTGCTGACTAATGCTCGACGTCTTGTTGCCGTTGTGCGTGTGTGTGTGTGTGGTTGTGTGTGTGGCTTAACCCCATGTGGTTAAGGCCTTCATAGCCCCTCTTACAAGTAATACCACCTCTTTGGGTTATGGCTTTTCTTTTACTTGTGGAATTTTCTTAGACTTTTCTCATCTTCCATGTTTCTTCCTTTATTTTCTTTACCAGGAATTTTTTTTTCAAGTGTTGCTTTAATGGTTTTCAATTGTTTTTTTCCCGACATAGATGGACCTTTTGTGAGTGCAAAGTGAATTTGCTTTCTTTGAAACAAAGGGAGAGCAAGAGAAAAGGCGAGAGAGAGAGAGGGAGAGAGCGTCAGTAGTTTTGATTAATGATTCAATGGCTCCTTTACCTTTCACAGCAGAACAATTCTAATGCAACCTGACAATCATCCACTTTGTATGAAAATTAATGAAGTGGTGTTAGTGAGTGAGTCTTTTGTTCTGCCTCAATGAGTTTTACAGAGTTGGAGCTGTGAGAGAGCATCAAGGAGAGTTAATCAGGTATAGTTAATGAATAAGAAAGTGGTCAAAGGTTGAAAAAGAAACATTTTTGAGACAAAATTTAATTTGTTTGACTATCAGTAAGTAAAAAATTAAACAAATTTTATTTAAATTTTTAATATGATATTGTTATTTCGCCCACTGTAGCGCAGAAGTTAGCATGTCCGTCTATGACGCTGAACGCCTGGGTTCGAATCCTGGCGAGACCATCAGAAAAAAATTTCAGCGGTGGTTTTCCCCTCCTAATGCTGGCAACATTTGTGAGGTACTATGCCACATAAAGCGTTTTTCCAAAAAGGTGTCGCACTGCTGCACGCAGTTCGGACTCGCCTATAAAAAGGAGGCCCCTTATCATTGAGCTTAAACTTGAATTGGACAGCTCTCATTGATATGTGAGAAGTTTGCCCCTGTACCGTAGTGGAATGTTCATGGGCAAAATTTGCATTTGCATTGTTATTTCGTTTGCCGGCAGTGTGACTGCGCCTGTTTGTCGGCTGTAATCCAGCTACAGTGCTTCAATATCTAGCTAAAGAGCTGAGACACCTTGTTGATACGCCATTTATACACAGAAAGTTTCCGGAAAATTGTATCTATCCATATCGCTCTATTTTTAAGCGTCCCAAAAAGCCTTTACAAGACTGCCAGAACCCGGCCCACTCCCCTGTGTCTTCATTAACCCCATGCGAAAAATATGTTTCTTCACATCTATCTCCCCATTGCTATTTGTTTATTTACACCCAAATACACCACACAGCCAGAACTGCCAAATATTCCCATTTGGTGGGGGTTTTGGAGGTTGGAGGGGGGAGGCCCCTATTACTTGAACCACATTTTTAGTACCATATTCTCAATCTACTCCCAAATACCTTTCATTTGAGTACGATATTATCATCGTCCTTGGATGCCTGTTTGAGAGGGTTTTGGGGTTGGGGCGGCCCCCTGATTACTTTGACGCAACTTTAGGTACTTGGACCCAACTTTAGGTACTTGGACTCAACTTTAGGTACTTGGACCCAATATTTTATATCAAATGATTACCTTTCATTTGAGTCTCTTAATATCCCTATCGGTCTACTTTTACTTTTTGACAGGTGTTTCGGGGTAAAGGGGTGGGTCCGTCCCCCTTCCGATAAAAAAAAAATTATGTAGCTAATTGCTTCTTCCAGAATAAATTCGTAATCATCGTTCAGGAAGTTTAGAGGTCTGGGCTACCCCCTAATTACTTGGACCCAACTTTTAATAACGAACTCGTATTCTACTCTCGAATGCCTTTCATTTAAGACTCATATTGTCCCGACCGGTCCATTTTTGATTTTAGGTCGTGGTTTTAGAATCCGGACGGACCCCTAAGTATTTGGAGCCAATTTTTAAAAACGAATTCGTATTCTACTCCCCAATACCTTTCATTTGAGTCCCATATTCTGATGATTGGTTCACTTTTATTTTTGATTTTAGGTCGTGCTTCTGGGGTCGGTGCGGACCCCTAAGTACTTGGAGCCAATTTTTAGAATCGAATTCGCATTCTACTCCCCAATACCTTTCATTTGAGTCCCATATTCTGATGATTGTTTCACTTTTATTTTTGGGTAGTACTTTTGGGGCAAGGAGGACCCTCTCCTTATATAAACTGATATCGGATATTGAATTCTTGAGCCTCTAGAGGACGCAATTCTTATCTGATTTGGCTGAAATTTCACATGAGGTATTTGGTTTTGACTCCCAACAACTGTGCCAAGAATGGTCTAAATCGGATTATAACCCGATATAGCTGTCACATAAACTAATCTGGGATCTTGACTTCTTGAGCCTCTAGAGGTCGCAATTTATATCAGATTTGGCTGAAATTTGGCATGAGGTGTTTGGTTTTGATTTCCAACAACTGTACTTAGTATGATCCAAATCGGTTCATAACCTGATACAGCTGCCATATAAATCGTCTTCTAAAGCCTCTAGAGGGCGCAATTATTATTCGATTTAGATGAAAGTTTTGCACAAGATGCATTGTTTTGATTAACATATTGATTTTAGGTCGTACTTTTGAGGTCGGTATGGTACTTGGAGCCAATTTTTAGAATCGATTTCGTATTCTACCCCCAATACCTTTCATTTAAGTCCCATATTCTGATGATTGGTTCACTTTAATTTTTGGGTAGTGCTTTTGGGGCAAGAAGGACCCACTCCTTATATAAACCGATTTCTGATCTCGACTTCTTGAGCCTCTAGAGGGCGCAGTTCTTTTCCAACTTAACTGAAATTTCGCATGAGTTGGTTTCCTTTGACTTTTAATAACTGTACCAAGAATGGTGTAAATCGGTTCCTAACTTGATATAACCGATCTCGGATTTTGACTTCTTGAGCCTCAAGAGGGAGCAATTTTTAGCCGATTTAACTGAAATTTCGCATAATGTGTTTTGTTTTGACTCGTTAATAAGACGAGAATGATCTAAATCGGTTCATAACCTGATATAGCTGCCATACAAACCAATCTCAAATTTTTCCGTCTTGATCCTCTAGAGGGCGCAATTCTTAACCGATCTAGCTGAAATTTCGCATGAGTTGTTTTGCTTTGATTTTCAATAACTGTGCCAAGAATGATGTATATTGACTCGTTGAGCCTCTTAAGGGCTCAATTTATGTCCGACTTGGATGCAATTTTGCGCAAGATGTTTTGATTTTCAATAACTGTGCAAAATAGGGTCTAAATCGATCCATAACCTTATATAGCAGCCATATAAAGCGATTATCAGATTTGACTTCTTGTGCTTTTAGAAGGCGCAATTACCACCCCAACACCTCAGCTTTAACTATTTCAAATTTTAAATTGACCTCGAGTTTGAAGTTTCAAACAAAATCATGTGATATAATTATTATAAGCCTTTAATGACCCGATCTAGACTATATCTCTCAAGTACTCGGCGTGGACGTCGGTGGTCTAATACTGCTTAAGGGGTCTCACTATTTAAAATTTCGGAGAAAAAATTTGATAAATTCAGATTCTAATACAAGAGTCAAGGGATCTGCACCAAATTTCGCAAATGCAGGGTAAAAATTCGGTTTTCGTCCGATTGCCTTCAATCGGAAGAGCAGGCTATATGACAGTTACATACAAATTTGGACAGATCTGACCCATAGTCGTATGCTCAGGGGTTCAATGCAACTCACTGTTGCGGCAGAAATGGGTAGCAAATCTGGACACAACATTATCCGACATTGTTGTTCATCCACATTGGGGGCAAAATAGAATTTTTATGAATTCAAGAATTCTTATCGGAAAATCGGTATAATGGGTGCTATATCCGTATATAGGTCATTAACTATAAAAAATTGTCCATGTCTCATAATCAAGTTTAAGCTCAATGATAAGGTGACTCCTTATTACAGCTGAGTCCGAACGGCATGCCGCACTGTGACACCTCTTTGCGGAGAAGTTTTTACACGGATGCCATGCCAAATGGTGCATCATCTCACATATGTCGCCAGCATTAGGAAGGGATAACCACTGCTGAAAATTTTCCCAATGTTCTCGTCAGGATTAGAATCCGGGCGTTCAGCGTCATAGGCGGACATGCTAACCTCTGCGCTAAGGTGGCCTCCATCTTTTCATCCCCATCTTTAACTATGACCTGTATTTTTATAGGCTGAAGAGTGATTTCAACAGACAAACGGGGGGACTTGACTATCTGGGACCGATACGTGATCGAGTGTCCCTTCGTATCGAATGAAACTTCATCTCATATTTAATGAATGTTATACCACTTTTATAAACATTTTAATGCAAATTTTGCACATAGCGTTTGTTATGACCCCAACAACGGTCTGCATCCAGACAATATCCGATTACATGAATTGATTTTCATTGAAAATTTTTCGAAATTTGAATTTCAAAGAAAATTGTGTAGAATTTTGATTTACGAAAAAATATCATCTCAATTTAATCAAATTGACTTAATGAAAAATTTCCTCAAAAATTTAAATTCCAATAAAAAAATCGCCAAAATTGTATTTTTGTTGAGAATATTATCGGAATCTGATTTAATTGAAATTGTGGTCTTCACTGATTTTCTAAAAAAATTTCTACGATATATAACAAAACCTACGAGCTCGCTTTTGTAAAAGGGTGCGGCAAGTGTAGGGCATGCGGGGAAAATGATGAGACGTTGGAGCATTTCCTTTGTCATTGCCCTGCTTTCGCGTCTAACAGATACCGACACTTAGTTGGGGCCACTATACCAGACATGAACCAACTTAGGGGAGTGGCATGGATTTTCATCAGATTTTCTTTTCGAGGTAACTTTTTAGTGTTTAGAGCGCACAACAAGCCGATTACTGGCTTAGGTGTATGTCCATAGTAGCATGGAGCGGATTAATATATGTACCATCTTTTCAACCTAACCTGACCTTTCACAAAATTTATATGAAAATTTTAAATTCTTAAAAAAAAATTTGATAAAATTGTTTTTTCCACCAAATTTTGACGAAATTTTATTTTTATTAAATTTTTTCAAACTTTTATTTTTATTTAATTTTTATCTGAAATTTCGTAAATATTTCGATATAATATAATAAACTATTTTTGTTGTATTATTATAAAGAATTGTCTCCTTTTAATTGATTATTTTGTAAAAAAAAAATCTGCTCCTTTTACGTCACACCTCTTTCAAAAACCACACAACGCAATAACTGAAGTAAAACCGCTCTATTTTCCTTTTTCTTATACTACGTTACACCACTACACATCAATCGCAATAGAAGCAAATACAAGTTGGTTAAACAATTCGTAAACCCACGGTTGGGTATTCATTACCTAAACAAACAACATTTCACTTCAAAGCCACTCGATCAAAATTTAATTGACAACTTCAAGAATGTGTTTAACCAACAAAAATACGTCACGCTGTGTATGTGTATGGGTGTGTAAGGCATGCCTAAGCATTCGAGGCCTTCATCTCACCGTACAGAGCAAAAAAAAAAAACATGCCAAGGAAATGCATTCAATTCTCTTTCAAGCGCAAAGATGAGAGGGGAGAAAATGACATACCACGAAAAAACCACTTCAGACTCTTCTCACACACCCCATAAGTTAGTAAGGCTCCCTCCTCCCCTTTGCATATAACCTTTGCACGTGTGTTGATTGGAGAAAAAAAACTTGAAGACAATTTTCCAAACAATCGAAGCAATGATTCAAGAGTGAATAAAATACGGAAAATTCATTGACACGAATGCATCACTTCCAAATAAAAGCCATTGACAATAGACAAGAGTTTTGTTTCATTTTATTCTATTCATTCATTCCTTTGTGTAGTCAATTGACCTTTTCTTCTTCATAACATATGAGGGAGAGCTAGCTGGCTAGCTTTATAGAGTGTTGGGGAGTGAATCTATTGAACTATGAAATAAAGCACGCAGTAGGAAGAAAAAAAAACGTATATGGTATAATAGACAATAGATGTAGAAGAAGTAAGGGGGAGATACTGTGAAAATGTTGTTAAGAAATTATTTTAAGGGG
This sequence comes from Stomoxys calcitrans, assembly GCF_963082655.1. Taxonomy (NCBI): domain Eukaryota; kingdom Metazoa; phylum Arthropoda; class Insecta; order Diptera; family Muscidae; genus Stomoxys; species Stomoxys calcitrans. The sequence goes on from NC_081553.1 coordinate 57,789,321, forward strand.
GAGATCGTGATTATGGAGAACCATTCCATTCATGGAATGAATGACACACCTTTAAAGGCGACCGGCCTTGCTAATGAAGCAAAGCGAACTTACAATTAAGAAAAGTTTTTAATTGTTACTTTTTATGCAGTCTTGGCTTGCAATTTACCATGCCTTGCTATAGCACAACAAAATGCATTACCCTCTTGAGTTTGCTTGAGTTGTTGTTTTAAAGGAAATATGGTAAGCATGCTTTTATAAGAAAAAAAATTAGTTTTTATTTTTCATGCGAAACACAAGGTTATGGAAACTAACACTGCAGGCTTGTAATACAATGCGCATCGGCAACTTTAAAGTGCCTAGAAATGAGGCTAAGACAAACTTACCATTACGCATGATGTACATATTAACGGTCAATTTAATTTGAAAACGTACCTAAAAAGAAAATGAGAAAATGAAGTATGACATTAGAAGATAACATAGGGAGATAGTTAAATTAACTAAGAATATGTTGTAGAATAATTAGGAAAAAACCCCATTAAACGCGTTTTAAGTTCGGCTGGGAAATTTTATGTACCCTCCTCCATGGATGGCCGTTTCAATCCCTTTCCATAATTAGTATAGATGTTGCAATCCATGGGAGAAAAGCTAGCCAAATCGGAAAAAAAATGCGCCCTCTAGAGGCTAGAGAAGTAAAATCAGTAGATCGAATGAAATGGAAGGCGCCCTCTAGAGGCTTGAGAAGTAAAATCAGGAGATCGAATGAAATGGTAGGCGCCCTCTAGAAGATGAAGAATGTTATCGGAGGGCGTTTTATAGGGGAGCTAATAAATATCAAAATATGGACGGAATTGGTTTATCCCGATTTGACTTCTTGAGCCCTTACAAGCCGTAATTTTTGTCCAATTTGGCTGAAATTTTGCATATAGTGTTCTGTTATGACTTCCAACAACTGTGCCAAATAAAATGTGACGATATGTTCGGAAAATCTAATCAATGAGGTTCAGAATTGGAGGGTCTTCATGGAAAACTCATTCTCTGACCATCGCTACATTAGGTTTAGAATAGCACGGCCAGCGCCGAAACCAATAAGCTTCCGGAATAAGTTGAAAACTAACTGGGCAAAATTCGGAAGGCTACACAGAAGAAGACTTGGACAAGATCATTTAGATTGTCCAAGCATTGACGAAAATGTCAAATGTCGATTTCTCTTCGGGAAGGAAAATCAGCCCAAGAAAAACCCTGGATGAGCGGGGAGACGAGCAATATTGGGAAAGAAGTTCGCAGACTTTTTAACAGAGCACGTCATAAAAAAGCGGAAGTTTATTGAGATGTGTATAATACACGGCTCAAGGAATACAATAAGATTACCAGAGTTACAAAACGTGCCTCCTGGAAGTTTTTCTGCGAACAGGTCCATAGCGTTAATGACGCCGCCAAGATAAACAAGTAAAAAGGCGTTAAGTTCGGCCGGGCCGAAATTTGGATACCCACCACCTCGGGTATATATGTAAACCACCTTTCGTCAAAATCCGGTGCAAAACTCATACCTTATGTCCCATAGCAGATATATGTGGAGGGGCTTAACTTAACTCTTTGTCCCAAATTTCGGCAACATCGGACAATAAATGCGTGTTTTATGGGCCTAAGACCCCAAATAGGAGGATCGGTCTATATGGCAGCCATATCCAGATCAAGACCGATCTGAGCCAAATTGACGGAGGATGTTAAGGGCCCTAACACAACTCACTGTCCCAAATTTCAGCAAAATCGGACAATAAATGCGTGTTTTATGGGACTAAGACCCCAAATAGGAGGATCGGTCTATATGGCAGCTATATCCAAATCAAGACCGATCTGAGCCAAATTGACAGAGGATGTTAAGGGCCCTAATACAACTCACTGTCCCAAATTTCAGCAAAATCGGATAATAAATGTGGCTTTTATGGGCCTAAGACCCCAAATTGGAGGATCGCTCTATATGGCAGCTATATCCAAATCTGAACCGATCTGTGCTATATTTACGGAGGATGTCGAAGGGCCTTACACAACTCACTGTCCCAAATTTCAGCAAAATCGGATAACAAATGTGGCTTTTATTGGCCTAAGACCCTAAATCGGCGGATCGGTCTATATGGGGGCTTTATCAAGATATAGTCCGATATGGCCCATCTTCGAACTTAACCTGCTTATGGACAAAAAACTATTCTGTGCAAAGTTTCAGCTCAATAACTCCATTTTTTAAAGACTGTAGCGTGATTTCAACAGACAGACGGACAGACGGACGGACATGTCTAGATCGTCTTAGATTTTTACGCTGATCAAGAATATATATACTTTATAGGGTCGGAAATGGATATTTCGATGTGTTGCAAACGGAATGACAAAATGAATATACCCCCATCCGTCGGTGGTGGGTATAAAAAGTTTTCCCCAAAAACCCATGTCCAAACTGAAACTTTAGTAGACGAAATGGGAGTGAGAGCAGAAACCACGGAGGACATATTGGGGCTTTTGATGAAAACCCATTTTCCACAGGATACGATGGGACTCACGGAGACACTGGAATCTTGGAATAATGAGGTTGATCGAAGGTTTATAATTACGGAATTTATGCTGAAGGAATCCTTGAGGTGCTTCAAACCATTTAAGTCACCCGGAGCTGATGGAATATTTTTTCGGCGTTACTACAGAAAGAGGAAGACTATCTGGCGCCTTAATATTTTCACAGCGTGTCAAGGACTTGTATATAAACTCCGAAAGCCTGGCAGGAGGCAAAGGTGGTGTTCATACCCAAACCCGGCAAGGCAAGTTTTGCAATATCAAAGGCCTTGAGATCTATCAGCCTTACATCCTTTCTACTCAAAACCATGGAAAGTATTGTGGACACCATGATAAAGGGTAGGACATCCAGGGAACTGTTCAAATACAAACAGCATGCCTATGTCAAGGGAAGGTCGATGAAGACTGCCCTGCACAAGGATGTGCATAAAATAAAAGAATCCTTCGATGCCAATAAAGTACAACCTGGCGGTATGCATTGACATCGAGGGGGCTTTTAATAAAGTGCGGACCGGACAGATCCAATTCTTAAACCAGTACCGGGTGGACCCGGTCCTTAGAGGCTGGATAAACCATATGCTAAGGAACAGGTGGATAAATTCTGTGTCCCATGGCATAAATATAAGAGAGAAAGTGGTACAAAGCACGCCACAGGAGGGCATTTTATCGCCTCTCCTATGGGTGACCACCATAAATGACCCATTACGGATGCTGACTGAGGAGGGATTTGAACCCGCCTGCTACGCAGACGATGTTATAATACTCCTAAAGGGTAAGGATCCGAATGAGCTATGTAGAATGGCCGAAAGGGCATATGACTTGGCCAGAGGTCTCAATGTTGACCCAGAGAAGACTGAAATATGCCTGTTCACGAGAAAGACAATGGTGGGCTATTTTAACGCACCACTTTTCCTCAATAAAATGATTTCGATATCTGACAAGGTCAAGGTGTTGGACCGGAAATTGAATTGGAAGTTTCACATTCTGCAGCGTACTGAGAAGGCTCACAGATGTTAGGCCCTATGTAGACTGGCCGTAGGCTCGAAATGGGGCCTGAATTCGAGGATAGACCACTGGCTCTCCACAGCAGCGGGATTAGAACAATACTTACTTACGACTCAGTAGTTTGTTGAACTGCGATGGAGAAAAAGTGCAACTTAAGGATAGAACAACAGGTTCAGCGAACATGTTGTCTTGGCATAAGCGAGGCAATGAGAACCAATGAAGGAACCATAGTATTAAGAAGATCATGTTATGCTAGAGGACAGAGTGGGTCTGGGGGTCTACATTGAGAACCCAGGGACTGAGATCTGTTTTAGACTGCCTGACCATAATACGATCCTGTGGGCGGAGATCCGAGCCATCACGGAATGCGTGGTGTGGTGCTAACGCGAGGACGTCGAGTGTGAACATCTTTACGGACAGTAAAATTGCCATAGGGCGATAACAACCAGAACGGAAAGGTCACGAACAGTCTTGCAGTGTAAGAAGGAGATTAACGCCTTTTCTGAGGATGGGAAAAACCGCATCGTTTGGGTGTCGGCCCATAACGGAGTAAGGAGGAATGAAAGAGCAGACAATTTTGTGGTGAAGGCCAGATGGCTGACGTCAATAAACTTGGTTGACCCGAAGTTTTTCGGGTCGACGCAGTCCTAGTTAAGGGAGTGGGCGACGAATGCCCATGCAACATTTTGGAACAGCGAACATCTGCTATGTGTATGTCCCGTAATGGCAGGTACTTGTATAGGGTGATTTTATTGAAGTTAGGATTTTCATGCATTAGTATTTGACAGATCACGTGGGATTTCAGACATAGTGTCAAAGAGAAAGATGCTCAGTATGCTTTGACATTTCATCATGAATAGACTTACTAACGAGCAACGCTTGCAAATCATTGAATTTTATTACCAAAATCAGTGTTCGGTTCGAAATGTGTTCATTCACCGTTCAGCGATGAGGCTCATTTCTGGTTGAATGGCTACGTAAATAAGCAAAATTGCCGCATTTGGAGTGAAGAGCAACCAGAAGCCGTTCAAGAACTGCCCATGCATCCCGAAAAATGCACTGTTTGGTGTGGTTTGTACGCTGGTGGAATCATTGGACCGTATTTTTTCAAAGATGCTGTTGGACGCAACGTTACGGTGAATGAACACATTTCGAACCGAACACTGATTTTGGTAATAAAATTCAATGATTTGCAAGCGTTGCTCGTTAGTAAGTCTATTCATGATGAAATGTCAAAGCATACTGAGCATCTTTCTCTTTGACACCATGTCTGAAATCCCACGTGATCTGTCAAATACTAATGCATGAAAATCCTAACCTCAAAAAAATCACCCTTTAGAAGGAGTAAGAATTAGGTTTCCATTTTTGTGAAGACTTGTCTGAGTCAGCGGATGTAAACATTCTCAAATTGGGCTTTTTAAGCAAAGTGGCTAATTTGACATAAGAAGGCATAATACTTATCCTGATTCGGTGGTATCACAATAAATTGAAATGTCTGAATGGGTCTGATTGCAGAATTTCCCTAAAATCCAAACTAACCTAAGCATTGGTTGCTTTTTATTGGTTCAATGATCAATTTATACTCTTCCTTTACTTTAATTGGCTATAACAGAAGATTTGTTCCACAAGCCGAATGTAGAATAGCTTTCCAAGCGCCTCGATCTTCTGCGCTCATTCAATAATCTCTGACACCATGTTTCGAGGTGTCTCCCAATCCATACCCACAAAAGCTCACTCAACTTACTCGAACATTTTTCAAATATTTTACAGAAAAAAATTTCATTTGATTTATATCCACGGAATCAACTGACAAATGTTGTGTTGAAAGATTTAATGTTAATGCATTTAAAAAAAAAAATATTAAAATTTTCCCCAAACCCATTAACGTATGAAAGAGGGAAAAACAACCAACCAGCCAAGAATCTTAGCCAAGATTACTTCCATTTATTTATAATTCAATCACTGTTATGGGCCTTTATTTAAAAACCCCCCGCTACAGGCGCATGTAAGGGGAAACCTTTTTCTAAATCCGTGAATAATAAATCATAGGATTATGGGACGTAATCAAAACTAATTTGACTTTATAATGACAAATTACATGGGTTCCAAATTTTGTTGTTTTTGTTTTTTTTTTCTAAAATACAAAACACCAAAACGCATCTGTTCCATGTCATAGAAGAAGAATTAAACCACCCCGTTTTGTTTTTCAAAGCATTTTGTCATATGACACCACTATGGATGACATTATCATCATAATCATTATAAGCATTAACTGGCCTATACCAAGAGAGAGAGAGAGAGAGAGAGGGAGATACTCAAAGTCAGTTATAAGGTCATACACCCCTATAGGAGAAATCTATTAACCTTTAGCTCTAGACACTGTAATGGCAACATACAACTCCCATTAACATCATCATCAGTCAGTGTTTTGCTGACACACAATGTTAGTACCAGCGAAACAAGCAAGTCTATCGATGCCAGGATACTAAGACAAGCCAAGCTACAATGGCTTCATTGCCTTCCTGACAATTTTTGTGGAATCACATAAAAATGGAAACTAAAAACAAGAAACGAATCGTCGACAACGACAACGAAGCGAATGAAACGCGTGCTGAACTCATATTTCATTAATGACACAACATTCTGTAATAAACGTAGAACGCAACGAGGCAACACAAAACAACACCAAAAGGAAATCCTTAATGAAACCAATGAGCCAGGAATTTCCGAGAGGGTTGCCACAAAAAAAAATATTTTTGTAAAATTTTTAAATTTTAACGAAAATGATTTTTTGTCTTTTTACGCTCTTTAAGTTTGATCTTTATTCCAGCTCGAGATCATTTAAATACAAAGCTTTCTTTTCAAAGATTAGCACAGCAAAGAACTTTTAAAGTTTGGCAAGTGTGTGCTGTTTTCAAAACACTTTAACTGGCATGGTGGATCACTATTTCTGATACTCCATGTATCTTCATCAACACATTTGCCAAACTGATTAAGCTGCTCCACATACCCAACGACTATGGAGTACGGTGTAGAGCATGCTTTTGTTTTGAAAAATGGCTCAATAAGCCCCCTAGCGATCAACCATGCCAAAGTGTTTTGGCAACAATACACTCTGGCAACACTTTTATGAGTTTTTTGCTGTGGCATTCTTTGAATAGAATAGAAAAAATTACGGCATGTAAGGGCTCAAGAAGTCAAATCTGAAGATCGGTTTATATGGGAGCTATATTAGGTTATAGACTGATTTACACCGTACTTAGCACAGTTGTGGAAATCATAACAGAACACTACACGCAAAATTTCAGCCAAATCGAACAAAAATTATGGGTTGTAAGGGCTCAAGAAGTCAAATCGGGAGATAGGTTTATATGGGAGCTATATCAGATTCATGACCGATTTGAACCGTATTTAACACAGCTGTTAAAAGTCATAACAGAACATCACGTGCAAGATTTCAGCTAAATCGGACAAAAATTACGGCTTCCAGGGCCTCAAGAAACCAAATCGGGAGATCGGTTTATATGGGAGCTATATCAGGTTATAGACCGATTTCAACCGCGCTTAGCACAGTTGTTGGAAGTCATAACAGAACACTATGAGCAAAATTTCAGCCAAATCGGACAAAATTGTGGCTTCCAAAGGCTTAAGAAGCCAAATCGAGAGATCGATTTATATGGGAGCTATATCAGATTCATGACCGATTTGAACTGTACTTAACACAGTCGTTGGAAGTCATAACATAACACTATGTGCAAAATTGTAGACAAATCGAACAAAAATTGCGGCTTCAAGGGCCTCAAGAAGTCAAATCGAGAGATCGGTTTATATGGGAGCTATATCTTAATCTGAACCGATATGGCCCATTTGCAATTCCCAACAACCTATGTCGATATTAAGTATCTGTGCAAAATTTCAAGCGGCTAGCTTGACGCGTTCGACCTCTATCGTGATTTCGACGGACGGACGGACATGGCTAGATCGAATCAGAATGTCGAGACGTTCCAGAATATGTATAATTATAAATATAATATAATCTGCGACCCCTAGCAGATCAATATTTCGAGGTATCACAAACGGAATGTCTATGTTATTATACCCCCATCCTATGATGATGGGTATCAAAAGAATATCTAAGTCACGATTTCCGCAGTAAACATTGGAATGCCCAAAAAGTAATTGCGAATTTTTTAAAAGAAAGTAAATGCATTTTTAATAAAACTTAGAATGAACTTTAATCAAATATACTTTTTTTACACTTTTTTTCTAAAGCAAGCTAAAAGTAACAGCTGATAACTGACAGAAGAAAGAATTCAATTACAGAGTCACAAGCCGTTGAAAAAATTTGTCAACGCCGACAATATGAAAAATCCGCAATTACTTTTTAGGCAACCCAATATAAAAACTCAAATTTTTTTCCATTCCACACCTTTAAGTTTCTTCATATCTGATAATATATCCCCACCTAAGTGCCAGTGTCTGTTAGCCGCGAAAAACGGGAAATGACATAGGAAATACTCCAACATTTCATCATTTTCCCCGCATGCCCTGCACATGCTCTTAGTCCTATGTACCCCGTTATGATACCGAAAACTATACCGACCTTCTTCTTACTTCCTTTCATTAATAGCCTCGTCTTCTCACAATCTCGATCTCCCCAAAGGATTTTCGTAATCCTACCGTCAGCTTCGCGGTTCTCACATGAGCGTTCGTCGCCCACGTCCTTAACTTGGACTGCGTCGCCCCGAAAGGCTTTGGGTTTACGAAATTTACTGACGACAGTCTTCTGGCTCTCACTTCTAAATAATCTGCGGTAGCGGAGCAAGGGGGAGCCCCCTTACTCCGCTGACCATACAATGCGGATTGTGCCATCCTCCAAGAATGGGGGTATACTAATATCGTCATTCTTTTTTTAACTACTCGAAATATTCGTCTGAGACCCCTTAAAGTATATATTTTCTTGATCTTCATGACATTTTATGTCGACCTAGCCGTATCCGTCCGTCTGTCTGTCGAAAGCAAGCTAACTTTCGAAGGAGTAAATCTAGAAAATTGAAATTTTGGACAAATATTTCTTATTAGCGTAGGTCAGTTGGGATTGTAAATGGGCCATATAGGTCCATGTTTTGATATAGCTGCCGTATAAACCGATCTTGAAAATGGCTTCTTGAGCCACTAGAGGGCGCAATTCTCGTCCGATTTGAGTAAAATTTTGCACGAGGTGTTTTGTTATGACTTCCAACAACTGAGATAAGTATGGTTCAAATCGACCCAAAACCCTATATAGCTGTCATAAAAACCGATTTGGGGTCTTGACTTCTAAGCTTCTAGAGGGCGCAATTCTTATCCGATTTGACTGTAATACACGTGGTGTTTTGGTATCATTTGCAACAACTATGCTAAGTATGAACCAAATCGGATCATAACCTGATATAGCTGTCATATAAAACGATCTTGGATCTTGACTTCTTGAGCCGCTAGGGGGAGCAATTCTCGTCCGATTTGACTGAAATTTTGCACGTGGTGGTTTGGGATCACTTTTAACAACTGTGCTGAGTAAGGTTAAAATCGGTTCATAATCTGGTATAGCTGCCATATAAAACTATCTTGGATCTTGACTTCTTGAGTCGCTAGAGGGCGCAATTCACATCCGATTTGGCAGAAATTTTGCATGAGGTGTTTTGGTATCACTTTCAACAACTGTGCTAAGTATGGCTCAAATCGGTTCATAACCTGGTATAGCTGCCATATAAAACGATCTTGGATCTTGACTTCTTGAACCGCTAGAGGGCGCAATTCTTATCCGATTTGGCAGAAATTTTGCATGAGGTGTTTTGGTATCACTTTCAACAACTGTGCTTAGTATCGCGCAAATCGGTTCATAACCTGATATAGCTGCCATATAAAACGATCTTGGATCTTGACTTCTTGAACCGCTAGAGGGCGCAATTCTCTTCCGATTTGGCAGAAATATTGTACAACGACTTCTCCCATGACCTTTAACATAGGTGTCCAATATGGTCTGAATCGATCTATAGCTTGATTAAGTTCCCATATAAACCAATCCCCGGTTTTTGCTTCTTGAGCCCCTACAAGGCTCAGTTCTTATTCGAATGGACTGAAATGTTACAAAATGACTTCTACAATGTGCAGCATTTAGTTCATTTGTGGTACGAATCGGACTATAAATTGATATAGCTCTAATGGCATAACAGTTCCCATTCATTATTCTTTGTTTGCCTAAAAAGAGATACCTCGCAAAGAACTCGACAATGCGATCCATGGTGGAGGGTATATAAGATTCGGCCCGGCCGAACTTAGCACGCTCTTACTTGTTAACACCAAATTCGTATTCTACTCTTCACTACTTTTCATTTGATACCCATATTGTCCTTATCGGTCCACTTTTGATTTTGGACGGTGTTTTTGGAGTAATGGGGGAGGGTCCGCCTCCTTCAATAATAAATCCTATTCCTCAATAAATTATAAAGTCTATTCCTCCTTCCTGACCGTATTCGTAATCTACTCTCGAATACCTTTCATTTGAGTCCCATATTGTCAATAAACCTATTTTAAGGTGTTTTGGGGTTAAGGCGGCCCCCCAGTTACTTTGACCAAATTTTTAATAGGAAATTCGTACTCTTCTCCTGATTACCTTTCATTTGAGTCCCATACTGTCCCGATCGGTACACTTTTATTTTTGGGTAGTACTTTTGGGGTAAGGGGGAGGGTCCGCCCCCCTTCCGATGTCGAAACATTATATAGCCTATGTTTGCTTCACAGATTGTGAATCTGTGAAAATTTCAAGGTAAGCGGTTTCTGTACGGAACAAACAAACACAAATTCATTTTTATATCCATCACCTAAGAATGGGGGTATATTAATTTTGTCATTCAGTTTGCAACACATCGAAATATCCATTTCCGACCCTATAAAATATATATATTCTTGATCAGCGTAAAAATCTAAGACGATCTAGCCATGTCCGTCCGTCTGTCTGTTGAAATCATGCTACAGTCTTTAAAAATAGAGATATTGAGCTGAATTCTTGTTTTGTCCATAAGCAGGTTAAGTTCGAAGATGGGCTATATCGGACTACATGTTGATATAGTCCCCATACAGACCGACCCACCGATTTAGGGTCTTAGGCCCACAAAAGCCACATTTATTATCCAATTTTGTCAAAATTTTGGGACAGTGAGTTGTGTTAGGCCCTTCGACATCCTTCTTCAATTTGGCTCAGATCGGTCCAGATTTGGATATAGCTGTCATATAGACCGATCCGTTGATTTGGGATCTTAGACCCATAAAAACCACATTTATTATCCGATTTTGCTGAAATATGGGACTGTGAGTTGTGTTAGGCCCTTCGACATCCTTCTTCAATTTGGCCCAGATCGGTTCAGATTTGGATATATTTAGCTGTCATATAGACCGATGCGCCGATTTAGGGTCTTAGGCCCATAGAAGCCACATTTATTATCCGATTTTGCCAAAATTTTGGGACAGTGAGTTGTGTTATGCCCCTCAACATACTTCTTCAATTTGGCCCAAATCGGTCCAGATTTGGATATAGCTGTCATATAGACCGATCCGTTGATTAAGGGTCTTAGACCCATAAAAGCCACATTTACTACCCGATTTTGCTGAAATATGGGACTGTGAGTTGTGTTAGGCCCTTCGACATCTTTCTTCGATTTGGCCCAGATCGGTTCAGATTTGGATATAGCTATCATATAGACCGATCCGTTGATTTGGGGTCTTAGACCCATAAAAGCCACATTTATTATCCGATTTTGCTGAAATATGGGACTGTGAGTTGTGTTAGGCCCTTCGAGATCCTTCTTCAATTTGGCCCAGATCGGTTCAGATTTGGATATAGCTGTCATATAGAACGATCCGTTGATTTGGGGTCTTAGACCCATAAAAGCCACATTTACTATCCGATTTTGCTGAAATATGGGACTGTAAGTTGTGTTAGGCCCTTCGACATCCTTCTTCAATTTGGCCGAAATCGGTCCAGATTTGGATATAGCTGTCATATAGACCGATCCGTTGATTTAGGGTCTTAGACCCATAAAAGCCACATTTATTACCCGATTTTGCTGAAATATGGGACTGTGAGTTGTGTTAGGCCCTTCGACATCCTTCCTCGATTTGGCCCAGATCGGTTCAGATTTGGATATAGCTATCATATAGACCGATCCGTTGATTTGGGGTCTTAGATCCATAAAAGCCACATTTATTATCCGATTTTGCTGAAATATGGGACTGTGAGTTGTGTTAGGCCCTTCGAGATCCTTCTTCAATTTGGCCCAGATCGGTTCAGATTTGGATATAGCTGTCATATAGAACGATCCGTTGATTTGGGGTCTTAGACCCATAAAAGCCACATTTACTATCCGATTTTGCTGAAATATGGGACTGTGAGTTGTGTTAGGCCCTTCGAGATCCTTCATCAATTTGGCTCAGATCGGTTCAGATTTGGATATAGCTGTCATATAGACCGATGCGCCGATTTAGGGTCTTAGGCCCATAAAAGCCACATTTATTATCCGATTTTGCTGAAATATGGGACTGTGAGTTGTGTTAGGCCCTTTGACATCCTTCTTCAATTTGGCTCAGATCGGTTCAGATTTGGATATAGCTGTCATATAGACCGAAGCGCCGATTTAGGGTTTTAGGCCCATTACAGCCACATTTATTATCCGATGTCGCCGAAATTTGGGACAGTGAGTTGTGTTAGACCCTTCGACATTCTTCTTTAATTTGGCCCAGATCGGTCCAGATTTGGATATAGCTGCCATATAGAGCGATCTGCCGATTTAAGGTTTTGGGCCCATAAAAGGCGCATTTATTGTCCGATTTCGCCAAAATTTGGGACAGTGAGTTAGGTTAAGTCCCTCGACATACTTCTACAATATGGCACAGCTCGGTCCAGATTTGGATATAGGTGCCATATAGACCGATCTCTCGATTTAAGGTTTTGGGGCCCTAAAAGACTTTTTTACTGTCCGATTTGACCCAAATTTGGGACAGTGAGTCGAGTAAGGCTCTTTGACATTTTTCTAAAACTTGGCCCAAATCGGTCCAGATTTGGATATAGCTGCCATATAGACCGATATCTCGATTTAAAGTCCATAAAAGGCTCATTTATCATCCGATTTCACTGAAATGTGACACAGTGACTTATGTTAGGGTTTTTAACATCCGAAACCACTTGGTAGAGAAGATTTAACATGGCAGGATGCCTCATATATGTAGCCAGCATTTGTAAGAGGATAACCACCGCCGAAATTTTTTCTTTTGTTCACGCTGAGATTTGAATTCAGGCATTCGGCGTCATTGACGGACATGCTAAACTCTGCGCCATGGTGGCGTTAAGAGGGTTTATAAAAATTTCAAAAATATGGGAGCTCTAACCAAGATTCCCCATAACACTTGAAAATGTCGAAGGAGTTCCTAATTCCTAACATTTGCTATTCCGTTGTGCAGTAATGAAAAGGCGTACGTGTTCTAATGGCAAACACGTGCCCCGGCTCCAAATTGATTTGACTGCCTCCCTAGCCCACTAAAAATAATGACACCAATACAACTACAACATCATACATACATCATTCAGGCCGAAAAACAAAACGTTTCGACTCAAATGAAATGAAACAAGTAAAAAGGCGTTAAGTTCGGCCGGGCCGAACTTTGGATACCCACCACCTCGGGTATATATGTAAACCACCTTTCATCAAAATTCGGTGAAAATTTCATACCCTATGACCCATATCAGTTATATCAAAACATGTTCCGATTTGGACCAAATACTAATAAGTACAGTAGCTATATCTAAAAATTAACCGATCTGAACCATATACGACACGGATGTTGAAAAGCCTAACATAAGTTACTATGTAAAATTTCAGTGAAATTGGATTATAAATGCGCTTTTTATGGGGCAAAGACTTTAAATCGAGAGATCGGTCTACATGGCAGCTATATTCAAATCTGGATCGATCTGGGCAAAATTGAAGAAGGACGTCGAAGAGCCTAACTAAACTCACTGTCTCAAATTTCAGCGACATCGGACAATAAATGCGTCTTTATGGCCCCAAAACCTAAAACCTAGATATCGGTCTATATGGCAGCTATATCTAAATTTGGATCGATCTGTGCGATATTGCAGATGTATGTCAAGGAGCTTAACTTAACTCACTGTCCCAAATTTCGGCGACATGGACAATAAATGAGCATTTTATGGGCCCAAAACCTTAAATCAAGAAATCGGTCTATATAGCAGCTGTATCCAAATCTGAACCGATCTGGGCCAAATTGAAAAAAGATGTCGAGGGGCCTAACGCAACTCACTGTCCCAAATTTCAGCAAAATCGGGTAATAAATGTGGCTTTTATGGGCCTAACACCATAAATCGGAGGATCGGTCTATATGGCAGCTATATCCAAATCTGAACCGATCTGAGCCAAATTGACAAAGGATGTCGAAGGGCCTAACACAACTCACTGTCCCGAATTTCAGTGGAATCGGATAAAAGATGTGGCTTTTATGGCCCTTAGACCCTAAATGGGAGGGTCGGTCTATATGGCAGCTATATCCAAATCTGAACCGATCTGAGCCAAATTGACGAAGAATGTCGAAGGGCCTAACAAAACTCACTGTCCCAAATTTCAGCAAAATCGGGTAATAAATGTGGCTTTTATGGGCCTTAGACCATAAATCGGAGGATCGGTCTATATGGCAGCTATATCCAAATCTGGACCGATCTGAGCCAAATTGACAAAGGATGTCGAAGGGCCTAACACAACTTACTGTCCTGAATTTCAGTGGAATCGGATAAAAGATGTGGCTTTTATGGCCCTTAGACCCTAAATCGGAGGGTCGGTCTATATGGCAGCTATATCCAAATCTGGACCGATCTGAGCCAAATTGACAAAGGATGTCGAAGGGCCTAACGCAACTCACTGTCCCAAATTTCAGCAAAATCGGATAATAAATGTGGCTTTTATGGGCCTAAGACCCTAAATCGGCGGATCGGTCTATATGGGGGCTATATGAAGATATAGTCCGATATAGCCCATCTTCGAACTTAACCTGCTTATGGACAAAAAAAGAATCTGTGCAAAATTTCAGCTCAATATCTCAATTTTTAAAGACTGTAGCGTGATTTCAACAGACAGACGGACAGACGGACATACGGACGGACATGCCTAGATCGTCTTAGATTTTTACGCTGATCAAGAATATATATACTTTATAGGGTCGGAAATGGATATTTCGATGTGTTGCAAACGGAATGACAAAATGAATATACCCCCATCCTTCGGTGGTGGGTATAAAAAAGGCTATCACATAACAAGTCATCACAACTCTATTAATTTCAGAATTGTTTTCTTTTTGATTTTTGGCGATTGTGGCAACTGTAACGGATAAAGCAATTTTTTTATACATTTTTTGATTTATTTCCTTGGGTTTCGCTTGCAGTGCGTACAAAACTAAACGAAAAGCCTTCGTCCTGTGTGTTCGCTTGGAGTAATGAATTGTTCTGTTGTGTTTTTGTTCATGTCATTCCATCCAATTATTTTGAAACATTTCCGCAATGATGGATGAATGTTGCACGGCTAAATGACTACATTGGCAAACAGTGCGAATCGTTGTTTGACTTTGTTTTGCCGGAAATCCTTAATGGGGGATTCCCTTAAGCCTTACGAAAAAATTCAATTTCTTTGTTTATCCTTCTTTGGCGTTTGGTGTTTATGCGTCGCCATGTGCGATTAGAGTTAAATAATTTGCCATTATGGATATTCTTAGAGAGAGACACTTAACCAAACAAAGACAAATGGCAGCAGTGGGCAAAAAAATAGCAACTCATTTTTAGTAAAGAGATTTTGTGGTTTGAAAGCAATCATTAATGTGATAAAAGTGTCGCCACTATTCCTTAAATGAACATAGGGAAATTTGCACAACTAGCATGTCCTTTTTTTCCCTAGAATTCCTAAAATTTTAACAAAAATCCCCCCAGTTTTCTAAAATAGGGAAATATGCCTGTTTTCAGTGTTTTAATGGTACTAGGGAGCCATAAGCGTAGAAAGACCTCTGGGGGTGGGGATAAGCAGCCCCAAGAAAATTAAAAAAAAAAAATTCAGCCCCAGAAAGATGGGCTGGCTTCGCTAACGCTAAAGCTGGTTGGAGTTATAAAAAAAACATCAGCACTAATATTCAGTAGCAATTTTCTTTTGTTCAAATGGTTTTACCAAAAAACACTATGTGGTTGCTCATTTTAGTTTAAAGGTGAATCACCACACATTAATACGAGTTTGTGTCATTAATCATTTTACAATTAAATGCCCACTTAATAGAATGCCCATACAATAAAAACAAACCAAAAAAGAATTTTAATATACCTCAACCAACCAATTGTCCATTGTTTTAGAGAGACATAGACATGGTGTTAAACCCAGCCAGCGCTGTTTGATCGTTTGAGCCATTCATTAATCACGACTTTTAATACAGAACAATTTTTTATTATGCAAAAACAAACGACAAATGGAAAGTAAGCATAAAAGTAATACAAAATGCCAAAGGTGAACATGTAACTTGAAGAGTAAAAACATAAATAAACAAAAAACAATTACAAATGAATTAAGGCAATATTTTTGAAAGTTATCCATAAAGCTTTATTGCTTTCAAAAAGCAAGTCCCCAAGATAATAGCCACAAATGCTGGTAGCAGTGGGATTGGTTTTGTTGGCACATTAGCATTAAAAACCGCCACCAGGGGTAGATATTTCACAAAACTTAGCAAAGCAAAAATCATTCTGGCATAAAGTTCATTTGCAAAATATTTAGTTTTTTTTTTACCTTCCAAAGCCCGTGTAACTTTCAGCTCACAAACGTTGTGACTAATCCCAAATTCGTTTGTTTTATGATATTAATATTGTCTACCCGGATCACAGTTGAACGTATTTTTGTAAACTTTGTTTTAACACGTTATTCTTATAGTCTTTGTTTTGATATGGATTTTTCGCAAATTTTGTTGCCTTGTTATCTCTTTTTTTGTTAAGTTGTCTTGTTTTTGTTTCCTATACTTGCAACTGGTCAAATAACAAAAAAAAATATAAAACTTTAGTTTATCATTATCGAAACGACAGACTTATTCGCTCCATAACATTAAGAAGTAGACGAAACAAAAAACAAGTAAAAAGGCGTTAAGTTCGGCCGGGCCGAACTTTGGATACCCACCACCTCGGGTATATATGTAAACCACCTTTCATCAAAATTCGGTGAAAATTTCATACCTTATACTCATATACCTCATACCGATCTGAACTATATACGACACGATGTCGAAAAGCCGAACATAAGTCACTGTGTCAAATTTCAGTGAAATCGGATTATAAATGCGCCTTTTATGGGGCCAAGACTTTAAATCGAGATATAGGTCTACATGGCAGCTATATTCAAATCTGGACCGATCTGGGCAAAGTTGAAGTAGGACGTCGAAGAGCCTAACTAAACTCACTGTCTCAAATTTCAGCGACATCGGACAATAAATGCGTCTTTTATGGCCCCAAAACCTAAAACCGAGAGATCGGTCTATATGGCAGCTATATCCAAATCTGGACCAATCTGTGCGATATTGCAGAAGTAATTCAAGGGGCTTAACTTAACTCACTGTTCCAAATTTCGGCGACATCAGACAATAAATGAGCATTTTATGGGCCCAAAACCTTAAATCAAGAAATCGGTCTATATGGCAGCTATATCTAAATCTGAGCCGATCTGAACCAAATTGAAGAAATATGTCAAAGGGCCTAACACAACTCACTATCCCAAATTTCAGCAAAATGGGATAATGAATGTGGCTTTTATGGGCCTTATACCATAAATCGGAGGATCGATCTATATGGCAGCTATATCCAAATCTGGACCGATTTGAGCCAAATTAACGAAGGATGTCGATGGGCCTTACACAGTTCACTGTCCCGAATTTCATCAAAATCGGATGATAAATGTGGCTTTTATGGGCCTAAGACCCTTAACCGGAGGATCGGTCTATATGGCAGCTATATCCAAATCTGAACCGATCTGGGCCAATTTAACGAAGGAAGTCGAAAGGCCTAAGACAACTCACTGTCCCAAATTTCAGCGAAATCGGATAATAAATGTGGCTTTTATGGACCTAAGACCCTAAATCTGAGGATCGGTCTATATGGCAGCTATATTCAAATCTGGACCGATCTGAGCCAAATTGACGAAGGATGTTGAAGGGCCTAACACAACTCACTACCCCAAATTTGAACAAAATCGGATAATAAATGTGGCTTTTATGAGCCTAAGACCCTAAATCGGCGGATCGGTCTATATGGGGGCTATATCAAGATATAGTCCGATATAGCCCATCTTCGAACTTAACATGCTTATGGACAAAAAAAGAATCTGTGCAAAATTTCAGCTCAATATCTCTATTTTTGAAGACTGTAGCGTGATTTCAACAGACAGACGGACGGACATGTCTAGATCGTCTTAGATTTTTACGCTGATCAAGAATATATATACTTTATAGGGTCAGAAATGGATATTTCGATGTGTTGCAAACGGAATGACAAAATGAATATACCCCCATCCTTCGGTGGTGGGTATAATAAAGAGTAAAGTTCGGCCCGGCCGAACTTTGGATACCCACCACCTTAATTTTGTAGAACAAAATATTGGGCTTTTTGGTAGACATATCCAAATATAGAACGATATGATCCATATACGACACAGATGTCGAAAAGCCTAGCATAAGTCACTGTGTCAAATTTCAGCGAAATCGGATTATAAATGTGCCTTTTATGGGGTCAAGACTTTAAATCGAGAGATCGGTCTATATGGCAGCTATATGCAAATCTAAACCGATCTGGGCCAAATCGAAAGTTGATGTCGAAGGGCCTAACACAACTCACTGTCCCCAATTTCAGCAAAATCGGACAATAAATGCGCCTTCTATGGGCCCAAAACCATAAATCGAGAGATCGGTATATATGGCAGCTATATCCAAATCTGAACCGATCTGGGCCAAATTGCAGAAAGTTGTCGAAGAGGCTAACGCAAATTACTGCCCCAAATTTCGACGAAATCGGACAATAAATGTGCTTTTATGGGGCCAAGACTTTAAATCGAGAGATCGGTCTATATGGCAGCTATATCCAAATCTGAACCGATCTGGGCCAAATCGATAGTTGATGTCGAAGGGCCTCACACAACTCACTGTCCCCAATTTCAGCAAAATCGGACAATAAATGCTCCTTTTATGGGCCCAAAACCTTAAATCGAGAGACCGGTCTATATGGCAGCTATATCCAAATCTAGACCGATCTAGACCAAATTGCAGAAAGTTGTCAAAGAGCCCAACACACTCAACTGTCTCAAATGTCGGCGAAATCGAGCAATAAATATGACTTTTATGGGCCCACCGAACCGTAAATTGAGAGATCGGTCTATATGGAAGCTATATCCAAATCTGGACCGATCTGAACCAAATCGAAGAAGGATACCGAAGGGCCTAACACAACTCACTGTCCCAAATTTCGGCGATATCGGACAATAAATGTGCCTTTTATGGGTCCAAGACCTTAAATCTGGAGATCGGTCTATATGGCAGCTATATCCAAATCAAGACCGATCTAAACCAAAATGCAGAAAGTTGTCGATGAGCTCAACACACTCCACTGTTCCAAATTTTGGCGACATTGGACAATAAATGCGCCTTTTATGGGCCCAAAACCTTAAATCGGGAGATCGGTCTATATGGCAGTTATATCCAAGTCTGGACCGATCGGAGCCAAATTGAAGAAAAATATCTCACTATCCCAAATTTCAGCAAAATCGAATAATAAATGTGGCTTTTATGGGCCTAAAACACTAAATCGGCGGATCGGTCTGTATGAGGGCTATATGAGGATATAGTCCGATAAAGCCCATCTTCGCACTTAACCTGCTTATGAACAAAAGAAAATAAACTGTGCAAAGTTTCAGCTCTATATCTCTGGGCCATATTGCAGAAAGATGTCGAGGGGCCTAACTTAACTCACTGTCCCAAATTTCGGCGATATCGTACAATAAATGCGCTTTTTATGGGTCGAAGACCCTAAATCGAAAGATCGGTCTTTATGGCAGCTATATCCAAATCTAGACCAATCGGGGCCAAATTAAAGAAGATGTTGCAATCGGAATGCAAATGCAAATTTCGCCAATGAACATTCCACTAAGGAACAGGGACAAACTTCTCACATATCAGTGAGTGCAGTCCGATTCAAGTTTAAGCTCAATGATAAGGGGCCTCCTTTTTATAGCCGAGTCCGAACGGCGTGCCGCAGTGCGACACCTCTTACGAGAGAAGTTTTACATGGCATAGTACCTCATAAAAGTTGCCAGCATTAGGATGGGAAAACCACCACTGAAGATTTTTTTCTGATGGTCTCGCCACGATTCGAAACCAAACGTTCAGCGTCATAGGCGGACATGATGACCTCTACGCTACGGTGGCCTCAAACAGAATGACAATATGAATATACCGCCATCTTTCGGTGGTGCGTATATAAAGTTAAAACGGCCGGGCCGAATCTAATGCACCCTCCACCATGGTTCGCATTTGTCAAGTTCTTTGGCCGGTATGTCTTTATATTGAAACAAAACATAATGGATAAGAATTGCTATGCTATTGGAGCTATGTCAGAATAAGGTTATTGTCCGATTCAGACCATATTTGGCACATATATTAGAGGGCATAGAAGAGGCTCTAGAGGCTCAAGAAGTAAAATACATATGTAGAAGGGCATAGAAGAAGTAAGAATTACGCCCTCTAGAGGCTCAAGAAGTCAAATCTGGAGATCGGTTTATATGGGGCTATATCAAGTTATGGACCGATTCAGATCATATTTGGCACGTAGATTAGAGGGCATAGGAAAAGTCATTGCGCCAAATTTCATCAAAATCGGAAAAGAATTGCGCCCCCTAGAGGCTCAAGAAGTAAAATCGGGAGATCGGTTTATATAGGAGCTGTATCAGATTATGGACCCATTCAGACCATATTCGGCACATCCATTAAGTGTCTGAAAGAACGTCATAGTACAAAATTTCAGCTTTATCCGATAAGAATTGCGCCCTCTAGAGGCTCAAGATGTCAAATCGGGAGGTCGGTTTATATAGGAGCTATATTAGGTTTTGGGCCGATTTCAACCATACATTACACGTAAATTTTAGGTAATTGGAGAAGTTTTTGTGCAAAATTTCAGCAACATCGGATGATAATTACGCCCTCTAGAGGCTCAAGAAATAAAATCAAGAGATCGGTTCATATGGGAGCTATTTTAGGTTATGGACCGATTTAAACCATATTTTGAATGTATATTAGAGGGCATAGAAGATGTCATTGTGCCAAATTTCGGCAAAATTGGTAAAGAATTACGCCCTCTAGAGACTCGAGAAGTAAAATCGGGAGATCGATTTATATAGGAACTATCTCAGGTTATGGATGGATTCAGACCATATTTAGTACATCCATTAACTGTCTTAAAGAACGTCATAGTACAAAATTTCAGCCATATCCGATGAGAATTCCAACCTCTAGAGGCTCAAGGTGTCAAATCGGGAGGTCGGTTTATATGGGAGCTATATCAGGTTTTTGGCCGATTTCAACCATACTTTACACGTAAATTTGAGGTTATTGGAGAAGTTATTGTGCAAAATTTCAGCAAAATAAAATCTCAAGAATTAAATCTAAAAATAAAATCTGGAGATCGGTTTATTTGGGAGCTATATTTAAGTGTGGACCGATATGGCCCATATACAATTCCAACCGACCTACACTAATAGGAAGTATTTGTGCAAAATTTCAATCGCCTAGCATTACTTCTTCAAAAGATAGCATGCTTTTCACAGACAGACAGACAGACGGACGGACGGATATCTCTAGATCGACCTAAAATGTGAAGAAGAGCTAGAATATATATACTTTATGGGGTCTAAGATCAATATTTTGAGGTGTTACAAACGGTATAGCAAAGTTAGTATACCCCCATCCTATGGTGCAGAGTATAACAAAAACAGAAAAGAAAACAAACAGTGATTAAGCCATAAACAATACAAATGTATACCAAGTACTATATAAATACAATTGTTAAGAGTTTTATTTTATGTCTTCATAGCTTGTTTGTGGTAATGTTTTTTAATTGGTTAAATTTGAGCTAAATACAGTGGTCAAGGCAAAAGTTTTGGGACAATTTATTTTCAAAATGCAAAACAACGTCCACAAACAGCGAAAAGTTTCAATATTGTGAAAATATGATACTTACAAATTCTCATAGGTTAGGTTTAAGTGGCAGTCTGCCATCAGACTCACTTAGACGTTTTCGTTCATTGTGATACCACAGGAACAGAAGAAGGAAGGTACCTTCTAGTTCCTACCGTTGAACCATCCAGATCGCTTTCAAAAGCCTGCTTCCGCTAAATCAGACAGGTTCTTAAAGAAATGAGAACCTTTGGTAAAACTCCTTCTAACTGGTACACACACAGAAGGTGTTCTATAGTCTCTTCTTCTTCGATGTCCTCACAGCTTCTGCAAAAGTCGTTGCTGGCAACCTTCATTCCGTCGGCATGTTTTCCGATTAGACGGCGACCTGTCATGACGGGCACAATGACTGAGATGTTTGTTGTAGCCAATGACAGTAACCCCCGCACAGCCCCCTCTTTATGACCATTTATCATTCGTTGTCCCTCGAGCCAGGTCCTGAAAGCTTAGCTTAAATAGCTCGCTGGAGGCATACCCATAGATTCTAGTCTCGCAAGCTCGTCCGCTTTGCAATTCCTTGGAATATCTCTGTGGCCTGGCAGCCAGAATTGGTGAATATTGAACTTTTCAGCCATCGCGTTGAGAGATCTGCGACAGTCGAGAGCGGTTTTTGAGTTCAGAATACATTGTCCAGGGATTTAATGGATCCCTGGCTGTCTGAGAAGATATTTATACCAATCGTCGTTATGACATTATAACTTAGCCATTATATCAAGGATAACACAGTGTTTCAAAGAGAAGGCGCCACATGACCAAAGAGAAAACTCCCTTAGCTTCACAGCAGTCGCAGGTCGCAGGAATTTTAGGGATTTTAATCCAAATTTTGGTCATTCAAAAGATGACCCAAATTTTTTGGAAACGACCACATTCCCGTGGAATACTTATGAGAAATATACCAAATATTTATATATTCCACTTTTTTATCCACCACCATAGGATGAGGGTATACTAGTCTAGTCATACCGTTTGTAAATCCTCGAAATATCTGCGATCTGCGACCTCATAAAGTATATATATTCTGGATAGTCTCGATATTCTGGGTCGATCTAGCCATGTCCGTCCGTCCGTCTGTTGAAATCACGATAGCGATTGAACGCGTAAAATTTTGCACAGATACTTCTTATTAATGTTGGTCTTTGGGGATGACAAATGGGCCATATCGGTTCAGATTTTGATATAACCTCCATTTAAATCGATCCCCCGATTCCATTTCGTGAGCCCTTAAAAGCCTTAATATTCATATGATTTGGCTGAAACTTGGAACCAAGACTTGAGTTATGGCTTTCAACATCCATGTCATGTATGATTCGAATCGGTCTATAAACAGATATAGCCTCCATATAAACCGATTTCCGGATTTGACTTCTTCAGCCCTTAGAAGCCTGAACTTTCATCCGATTTGACTAAAACTTGGAACCAAGGCTTGAGTTATGACTTTCAACATCCATACCAAGTATGATCCGAATCGGTCTATAAGCAGATATAGCCCCCATATAAACCGATTTCCGGATTTGATTCCTTGAGCCCCTAGAAATTTTGCATGAAGTATTTCGTTATGACTTCCAACAACTGCGATAAATATGAATCAAATCGCTACATAACCTGATGTAGCTGCCATATCAAACGATCTGGGATCTTGACTTTTTAAGCCTCTAGAGGGCGCAGTTCCTATCCGATTTTGCTGAAATTTGAAACAACGGCTTCTGTCATGACCTTCAACATACGGGTTCAATTTGGTCTTAATCGATTTATGGCCTCATACAGCTCCCACTTGAACCGATCTCCCGATTGGACTGATATAAAGGGTGATTTTTTTGAGGTTAGGATTTTCATGCATTAGTATTTGACAGATCACGTGGGATTTCAGACATGGTGTCAAAGAGAAAGATGCTCAGTATGCTTTGATATTTCATCATGAATAGACTTACTAACGAGCAACGCTTGCAAATCATTGAATTTTATTACCAAAATCAGTGTTCGGTTCGAAATGTGTTCATTCACCGTTCAGCGATGAGGCTCATTTCTGGTTGAATGGCTACGTAAATAAGCAAAATTGCCGCATTTGGAGTGAAGAGCAACCAGAAGCCGTTCAAGAACTGCCCATGCATCCCGAAAAATGCACTGTTTGGTGTGGTTTGTACGCTGGTGGAATCATTGGACCGTATTTTTTCAAAGATGCTGTTGGACGCAACGTTACGGTGAATGAACACATTTCGAACCGAACACTGATTTTGGTAATAAAATTCAATGATTTGCAAGCGTTGCTCGTTAGTAAGTCTATTCATGATGAAATGTCAAAGCATACTGAGCATCTTTCTCTTTGACACCATGTCTGAAATCCCACGTGATCTGTCAAATACTAATGCATGAAAATCCTAACCTCAAAAAAATCACCCTTTATAATACAATAACTTCTACTATGGTCTTCAACATTCAATTCTCTTATGGTACAAATCGGATTATAACTTGTTCTTTTTTTTATTCATTAAAATGGTTATTATTATTATGAGGTTGCCTACTCTCTTTGAGACATTTGTATCTTTTATGAACTTTTATCCTTTGTTGACTTGTCAAACAATTCCATTACATTGTACGAGAATTGTGCTGATATCTTCTTTGTATATCGCCTTCATTATGACTTCATAAATTGACAATTGCATATTGTAAAGCAAAATAACTTATCTTAACTTCGAGCAATGTTGCCTTTTGTATGACATTTATAATAAAAATTATCATGTTTACAGATAGACGAACACGATATTGTAAGCTGACATTAATTAAAATTTGTTATCGTGGGTATGTTCAAAATTCAAACAAAAGTACAAAGAACGGTATATACAAGAATACTCCATCTATATCATCTGAAAATCAGTTCACAAAGCTACGAAATTTCCCATGAAGATTCCATTGCGGAACAGGGGAATAACAAGGTAGAATTTTAATATTCCATTACGGAACAGGGGAATAACAAGGTAGAATTTTAATATTTAGTGAAGCATATTTTGGATGTGGAAGCGAGAACATATGGGCATATCTAGATCAACTCAGAAGGTCAAGAAGTTAAAGGGTATGTATCCTCTATTGGCACTCTGGTAAATATTGAACTGTAATTGCACAACAATACGCCGCTGATTTTTTCTACATTCTACAGTGATGGCTATGAAAAACCTTGCTTAATCACCATCTCTTGCATATTCATCACATTCTTTGATTGAGTGACTAATTCTTGATCAACATCTCATAACTTGAACGTAGGTCAAAGTAATTGAAGTATGCTCTTCAAAAGAGACATTTACGCCGAGTTTTAAGGCTTCCACTCTATAGTGACTTTTTTACAGTAAACTCGTTGAAGTACTGCGTCTTATGAACGTTTTAGTGTTTATTTTCCTTCTTGTTAAATATAAAAGAAGCACAGCAGCTGCTTTTTTCCTTGTCCTAATGAACATAATTGAAATTCTAATGGAATTAAATGAAGTCGTAGTAAAATTGTAGTCAACTTTAGTCATTTGCCGATTTACAAAAGTCGTGACATTTTTCATTTGGCCAGTGGAAGGGGAATTGATGATAGACAGACATTAAGAGTGCATAACGACATTTTTAATGTATTTTGTTTTCAAAATGACTTAACTAAATGTGAATTTCTGTGAAATAAGGTACTTAAGGAAATTAATTTGCATAATACAACGGAAAGTATTGGAGTAATATCATTGTCAAGCTTATTGACATTAAATGAGAAATGTACGAACAGGTTTATAAAGTTATTGCATTTTTCGATAGTACTAAACAATTGCAGAGGCCATCATTGCAACATTGCTGTAAATAGAACAAGTAAAAGCGTGCTAAGTTCGACCGGGCCGAATCTTAAATACCCTCCACCATAGATCGCATTTGTCGAGTTCTATGCGCGGTATCTCCTTTTAGGCAAACAAAGAATATTGAATAAGAACTGATTTGCTATTGGAGCAATATCAGGTTATAGTCCGATTTGGACCATAAATGAATGCTGAACATTGTAGCAGTCATTGTGTAATATTTCAGTTCATTCGGATAAGAATTGCGCCCTGTAGGGACTTAAGAAGCAAAATCAGAAGATCGGTTTATATGGGAGCTGTATCAAGCTACTGATCGATTCAGATATTATATTACACACGTATGTTGAAGGTCACGAGAGAAGGCGTTGTACAAAATTTCTCCCAAATCGGATGATAATTGCGCCCTCTAGAGGTCAAGAAATCAAGATGGCAGCTATATCAGCTTACATACCGATTTGCGTCATACATAGCTCAGTTGTTGGAAGTCATAACAAAACACCTCATGCAAAATTTCAGTCAAATCGGATGAGAATTGCGCGCTCTAGAGGCTCCAGAAGTCAAGACCCAAAATCGGTTTATATGGCAGCTATATCAAAACATGGACCGATTTGGCCCATTTACAATCCCAACCGACCAACACTAATAAGAAGTATTTGTGCATTTCAAGCGCCTAGTTTTACTCCTTCGAAAGTTTGCGTGCTTTCGACAGACGGACGGATATGGCTAGATCGACTTAAAATGTCATGACGATCAAGAGTATATACACTTTATGGGGTCGTAGACCAATATTTCGAGGTGTTACAAACGGAATGACGATATAAGTATATCCCCATCCTATGGTGGAGGGTATAAAAATAAAAAGTTAATGTAGGCATGTATATCAAATCAAACTAAGAAAACCTTCAATTTTTCTTTTTGTACCCACCAACATAGGACGGGGGTATACTCATCTAACATTTCGATTGTAACACTTCGAAGTATTCGTCTAAGACCCCAAAAAGTTTACATATTCTTGATCCTCTCGACGATCTGAGACGATGTCCGTCGAAATCACGATAGAGGTGGAACGCGTAAAGCTAGCCGCTTCAAATTTTGCACAGATACTTAATATCGATGTAGATTGTTGGGGATTGCATATCGGTTCAGATTTGGATGTAGCACCCACATAAACCGATCTCCCGATTTGACTTCTTGAGCCCCTGGAAGCCGAAATTGTTGTCCGATTTAGCTGAAACTTTGCATATAGTATTCTGTTACCATTTCCAACAACTGTGCCAAGTATGTAAAACTTTCGGCAATGATGAGGCTATAAAATCGAACTTGGTTCAGTTTTTTGCAGATAAAGGCCAGAAGTTCTATGAGCGTGGAATTCTTATTTTGCCAGGAAGATGGCAAAAGGTTATCGAACAAAATGGCAATTATATATTTGATTAAAGTTCATTCTAAGTTTTATTAAAAATGCATTTACTTTCTTTTAAAAAATCCGCAATTACTTTTTAGGCAACCCAATAGCTCCCATATAAACCGATCTCCCGAGTTGATTTCTTGAGCCCATGGAAGCCGCAATTGTTGTCCTATTTCGCTGAAATTTTGCACATAGTGTTCTGTTATGACTTTCAACAACTGTGTTAACTACGGTCTAAATCGGTCAAGAACCTAATATAGCTCCCATATGAACTGATCTCCCGATTTGACTTCTTGAGCCCCTGGAAGCCGCAATTCTTGTCCGATTTAGCAGAAATTTTGCATGTGGAGTTTCGTTATGACTCTCAACAACTGTGCTAAGTATGGTCCGAATCGGTCTATAACCTGATATAGCTCCCATATAAACCGATCTCGCGATTTGACTTCTTGAACCCTTACCAGGCGCAATTTTTGTCCGATTTGGCTGAAATTGGGTATGTAGTGTTTTTTTATGACTTCCAACAACTGTGTCAAGTACGCTCCACATCGGTCTATAATTTGATATAGCTTCCATATAAACCGCTCTCCGGATCATCCTTATTCGGTTCCTAGAAGCTTTAATTTTTGCTGGTTTGACAGAAGTTTGGTATGTAAAATAAAATAATGCCCTTCAACTAGATTTATTTTATATAAATTTTTATCAGAATCCATGGTGGTGGGTTCCTACGATTTGGCCCGGCCGAACTTAACGCGCTTGTTAATATTTTTCAAGGGTTTCTGCTAGGATGCTGAACGTCTTTGAAACGCAGTGTAATTCCTTAAAATTTCACAAACATCCCAAAATTGCCTTACTTGGTAAAAAGTTGGTAGAAGTTGATTTTGATTTACTTTTCTGTATTTTTCATAAATTTCTCGCTACGACTTTCGAATATTTTTAAAACATCTGAAAAGCTTCCATAAAACACAAAATTTGTTTGAAAAATGATGTTGAGATATTAAAAGCCGCAAACGTAAAATTCTCAAAAATTTTTGCAAAAATCTCCCAAATTCCTCTTAATGGAGGCCACCGTAGCGCAGAGTTTAGCATATCCGCCTATGACGCTGAACGCTTAGCTTCGAATCCTGGCGAGACCATCTGAAAAAATTTTCAGCGGTGGTTTTCCCCTCCTAATGCTGGCAATATTTGTGAGGTACTATGCCATGTAAAACTTCTCTTCAAAGAGGTGTCGCACTGCGCCACGCCGTTCGGACTCCACTATAAAAAGGAGGCCCCTTATCCTAGAGCTTAAACTTGAATTGGACAGCAGTCATTGTTATATGAGAAGTTTGCCCCTGTTCCTTAGTGGAATGTTCATGGGCAAAACTTGCAATTTTCCTCTTAATGGAGATATGCTGAAATTTAAAAGAAATCTGTTGCCCTTGTCTGTCTTTCGAAGGCATCAATACAACTTCCAAAAGATGCACAGAATCATCGGTATGCACATGATTCTGTACATCTGTGGGAGTAGTGTAATTGTCGCAGACAAAAAATCTGTCATTACACAAAAAAAACATGCATTGGGAAAACTACAGCTAATTGACAGGGTTTTCGAGCATGGTTAATGAGGTATATGTGTCATAGAGACGTTTTGGCCATAAATGCGATACAAATGCAACATATCAACGTACGGCCCTTGAAGCCATCACACCTTATATGGTTGAAAAGACTTCTAACCAAAGACGAAACGCGTCCCATAGTGGTTGGTTTTCTGTTTTTCAATTTCATTTTTCAATTTTCTTTTTCAATCTTAAATCATTGATAATTTAATACAAATCAAGCATTGCCGTTAGGAATTCCAAAGATAAACAAAAAAAAAAGCCCAAACCAAAAGTTACACATTGTAGTATAATTGGAGCATTACCAAAATCAATAAAGCGACAATGCCAACAATCACAAGAATGCCACAAAAAACGTGCAGAAAACACGCTAAAGTTGATAAAAACGTGCCTGACCTACTAAAGCCGCTGGATATTTGCGTCTTGTTACAAAAAACAAAAAAACAAGAAAAAAAAAAAAACCAAATAGATATAAAAAAAATCACCAAATAACATCAAACAAAATCGTAAAAAAACATTATTAAACTCCAATAAGTTTTTGCCCTACTCTGCCTCCCCCTCCCTCTCAGCAAACAAAAATGAAAAGTCAAAGCAAATAGACCGAAAATATCGCTCATAAGAAAAAAATATTGGCCCTTGGGTAAGAGTAAAAGTGAGACCATTAAATAAAGCTTAGAAAAATCACTTCAATAATGGAAACCACCAACAACAACAACAACAGCAAAAAAGGCAGATACAGATACATTTACGCCGCAAGCATGGTTCAATGAAATGGAAATCATGTTGACAAAAAAAAACAGACGAAAAAAAGATGAAAAATTTCAGAGCAACAAGAAAAAATGAAAGTTCTTTCTATTGTAATCGATTTCAGCACTGACTGTGAGAAATGGACATCAATCACAATCTCCCTCTCATAATGTGGCCACACATACAAACAAAAACTCTAAATTACATATTTATTAACAATTGTCCCAAGATTCGATAGGCGAACACGTACAAACGCTTGACCCTGATATTGACAATGGCATGTAGGAAAGATCTTGAAATGGGGTGGGGGGGGGGGGGGGGTTGCTGAGACTCACTGAGAAGCCTGAGAACTTAAATTTCTAAGCAAAATTTATGGCAAAAAAAAAAAGTGAAATTCTTTTTTTGAGGGTGTTGAAATCTCTGATGTGCTGGTATTCAGAAAAATTTTGTTGCTTTTGAGATACAAATTTGTGTGAAGAATAAAAATTACTTTCATACAATGAGGCATTTTTTTCTTTGGCAATTTGTTCAATGTGTGTATAATGTTAATGAGCACTTAACATACATATTGTTGGCAATGATTGATGAGAAAATTTTGCAAATTATATCTCAGTATGTTTTTTTTCAACTAGATAGAAGTAGGGTAGACAAAATCAAAAAAAAATTAAATAAATAAAATTAAAACAAGTAAAAGCTATTGGTTGCCCAAAAAGTAATTGCGGATTTTTCATATAGTCGGCGTTGACAAATTTTTTCACAGCTTGTGACTCTGTAATTGCATTCTTTCTTCTGTCAGTTATCAGCTGTTACTTTTAGCTTGCTTTAGAAAAAAAGTGTACAAAAAGTATATTTGATTAAAATTCATTCTAAGTTTTATTAAAAATGCATTTATTTTCTTTTAAAAAATCCGCAATTACTTTTTGGGCAACCCAATAAGATGGGCCGGAACGAATATTTTATACCCTCCATCATGGATCGCATATGTAGAGATCTTTGCGCGTTATCTCTTTTTAGAATAATGGATAAGAATTGCCATGATATTGCAGCTATATCAAGTTATGATCCAATTCGGATCATAAATGAATGAAATGTTGAAGATCATAGTAGAAGTCATTGTATAAAATTTCAGTCAATTCGTATAAAAATAGAGCACTTTAGGGGCTCAAGAAGTAAAATCGGGAGATCGATTTTCATGGGAGCTATTTTAGGCTATAGATCGATGTTGTAGGTCATGGGAGAAGTCGTTGTACAAAATTTCAGCCAAATCGCATAAGAATTGCGCCCTCTAGAGGCTTAAGAAGTATAATCGGGAGATCGGTTTATATGAGAGCTATATCAGATTATAAACCAATTATGATCGTTCTCGACATATGTGCTGGAAGACAAAACGAAGCACTTTATGCAAAATTTCCGCCAAATGGGATAAGAATAGCGCCCTCTAGAATCTCAAGAAGTCTAATCGGGAGATCAGTATATATGAAAGCTATATCAAGTTATGGACCGATTTTTACCATACTTAGCACAATGGTTGGAAGTGATACCAAAACTTCACGTGGAAAATTTCAAGCAATTCGCATAAGAATTGCGCCCTCTAGAGGCTCAGGGAGTCAAGACCCAAGATCGGTTTATATGACCGCTTTATTAAAACATGGATTGATATGGCACATTTACAATCCCAACCGACCTACGCTAATAAGATGTATTTGAGCAAAATTTCAAGCTCCTATTCGAAATTCGGTTCAGCCGTTTTTAGCCTTTATGGAACACGCAAACAAACAAAAATTCATTTTTATATACATAGCTAGCTGAGCCCGGCCCGCATCTCTGCGCCTTCATTTCCAACCCGCGAAAAATATGTTTCTTATTCTTACTCTAAAATTTTCCCAACATTTTAACTCACAAAATTTTTCTCCAAAATTCTTTTTTCTATAGAATTTTTTTTGTATTTATATCGATTTTTTCTATGGCAAATATCGGCACTTAAACTACCTTAAACACCGCCTTGGGTGGGAAAGTTAAAAAATAATACCACAAACAACCGCAACGAAATTCCTATATTTTATTTTTCTTTATTCAAAGGGCCGATAGGTTGTCATAACAAAGATAAATGCTGTATGATTAATTTTGACCACTCTGCCCCAATCCCGTGGCAGCCGGTTGTACGTACCGGATTGACCCGATGGAGCTCTTCATCGGCAAGGCCCTCATTGTATTGGGTTGCCCAAAAAGTAATTGCGGATTTTTCATATAGTCGGCGTTGACAAATTTTTTCACAGCTTGTGACTCTGTAATTGCATTCTTTCTTCTGTCAGTTATCAGCTGTTACTTTTAGCTTGCTTTAAAAAAAAGTGTAAAAAAAGTATATTTGATTAAAGTTTATTCTAAGCTTTATTAAAAATGCATTTACTTTCTTTTAAAAAATCCGCAATTACTTTTTGGGCAACCCAATATAACACAACACAACAGTGTATAACACAACAACCACTCTGCACTCTCTCTGTTAATTTTGGCTTCTCCAAATTAGCGCCATCTACTGGCTGTTTTCAATTGAGTCAACAAAATCCAATTGAAAAGAGCCAATAATGCAAATTGCAAATTTTGCCCATGAACATTCCACTAAGGAACAGGGGCAAACTTCTCACATATCAATGAGTGCAGTCCGATTCAAGTTTAAGCTCAATGGTAAGGGGCCTCCCTTTTACAGCCGAGTCCGAACAGCGTGCCGCAGTGCGACACCTCTTTGGGGAAGGAAGTGGGGAGGGAAGTTTTACATGGCATAGTACCTCACAAATGTTGCCAGTATTAGGAGGGGAAAACCACCGCTGAAAATTTTTTTCTGATGGTCTCGCCGGGATTCGAACCCCGGCGTTCAGGCGGACGTGCTAACCTTTGCGCTACGGTGAAGAAAACAGCCAGTAGATGGTGCTAATTTGAATATTAGTGCTACTCGCTTGGAGTGGATCATCATGTGGTGGTTGTCTATAAATGACTATATGACTACCTATTAAACAGTCATCATTTAGCCCTTTTTTTTAATCAAATCAAATAGCCATA
Organism: Stomoxys calcitrans; assembly: GCF_963082655.1. NCBI lineage: Eukaryota > Metazoa > Arthropoda > Insecta > Diptera > Muscidae > Stomoxys > Stomoxys calcitrans. The sequence goes on from NC_081553.1 coordinate 57,821,816, forward strand.
TTAAACGATTTTCTGTGCTAAATATCTAATTTGCCAGTCTATATATTTGATGCGGTGGCGATAGTTCTTACTATTAAACCATGTAAAACTTTTCAACAAAAAATGTTGTCCAGCAGCACATCGTTTGGTCTTGCATATCGATGAGCTGAAACTGGCGGCCACCTTGACGTTAAGGTTTGCAACTCCTCCTATCGCACTGAACGTCATAACTTTGGGGTATGGCGGGCGACATTGATTTATGTCCCCAAATAAATTATAACGCACAGTGTCTTGTTAGGTCATTATGATTGATCGACTGTTTTGCGGTGAGGTGGTCCGCTAGATATATGAGCAGAATAAAGATATCCGATTCGCAGTCCACAACCTTATACCTTTAATATAAGCCCATATTGTCATGATTGGTATATACAGCCGTGGAGGGCTTATATATGAGGGTTGTGCGCCACACTCTATCTGCCACTTGAGCAGAAATTTGAAAGACGCACTCTACTTAAACAAATTTATCACTTGATTCCTCATTGCTTTAATGCATCAAATAACTTAATGGAGGCGATTTTAGGAGGTAAAGCACCATCTACATTCTTGGGCACAACGTTTAATGTCATATTCGTAATCTGCTCTCAAATGCCTTTCATTTGAGTTTCATCAAGCTAAGATCGAGTAATATTCCCATTTGGGGGGCTTATCGGGAATGGGGCAACCATCTATTACTTGAACCTCATTTTTATGTCACAATCGTATTGATATGTACGTCCAAAATGTCTGTTTGGAGCAGTTTTTGGGGTTGGGCGACATCTTGGATACTTGAACCCAAGTTTTTATACCATATTCGTATTCTACTCTCCAATATCTTTCATTTAATACCCTTATTGTCCCCATCGGTCCGTTCTTGATTTTCAGTTGTGCTTTTGGGGTAACGGGGGAGGGTCCGCCCCCTTTCAATATTAACAAATTATAAAGCCTATTCCTCCTTCCTGACCATATTCGTAATCTACTCTCGAATACCTTTCATTTGAGTTCCATATTGTCATAATCGTCCATTACGCATATTTGAAGGGTTTTTGGGGTCGGGGCAGCCCCCTAGGTACTAGAACCCAAATTTTGATATCAAATTTGTATTTTACTCCTGAATAGCTTTCATTTGAGTCCCATATTGTCCCGATCGGTCCACTTTTATTGTTGTGTGATACTTTTGGGGTAAGGGGGTGGTTTTGCCCCTCTTGTGGTATCAATAAATTATATAGCCTATTGCACTTTCCGGACCACTCCCCACTCGAAATTTTGGCATATTGTGTTGGTTGATCTGGAAGGAAACATCGGCTATATAATTTTTCGGTATCGGAAGAGGGATGGACCCTCCCCCTTATGCCAAAAACACAACCCAAAATCGGGATCGGGACAATATAGGTATCAAATGGCATTGGAGATTAGAATACGAATAGGGTGTTAAAATTTTGTGTCTAAGTACCCATCGGGACGCCCCAAACTCCTCCAAACAGACATATTCATTTCAATATGGGGCTTAAATGAAAAGTATACGGGAGTAGACTTCGAATCTGGCATACAAAATCAGATCGAAGAATAGGGGGTCACACCACCCCTCAAAAACCCCATTAGACCCATTATGACTATATGATACTTGGATGAATCGATTTTCTTAAAATTGTCATAGATTGTGTACGTTTGGCAGGAAGGGAACATAGGCTATATAATTTTTAGATATCGGGTGAAGGCGGACCCTCCCCCTTAAGCCAAAAATGCCACCCATATCCGAAAGTGGCACAATAAAGGTATCAAATGAAAGGTATTAGAGACCAGAAAACGAATATGGTATTAAAAATTGGGTCCAAGTACCCAGCGCCCACCCCCAAACCACCTCCAAACGGTTCATATTTACCGACCATGGCAATATGGGGCTCAAATTAAAGGAATTTGGAAGTGCAGCACGAATTTGATATCCATATATGAGTCGAAATGTCTGAGGATACATTCCTCCCATAATGAGAACATTACCACCAGCAACCGAGAAGGGACAAATTCTCACACATCAATGAGTGCTTTCCGATTCAAGTTTAAACTGAATGATAGGGGACCTTTTTTTATAGCCGAGTCCGAACGGCCCCCGCATTGCGACACCTCTTTGGGGGAAATTTTTTAAATGACCATGCATGGCATTGTACCTCGCAAATGTCGCCAGCATTAAGAGGGGATAAACACTGCTTTGTCCGATGTTCTCGCCAGGATTCGAACGCGTTTCAGGACGAAGTATCCCCACCGTAAAAAGATGTTAGAGAGTTAAAGAAGGCGCAGCAGAGCGGACCCCGTTCGGCTAGTGAAGTATTTATATTGTTGATCGCCTCGACATTCTGAGTAGAACCAGCCATGTCTGTCCGTCCATCCGTCCCTCTGTCGAAATCACGACATTGGTCGAATGCGAAGAGCTAGCCGCTTGAAATTTTGCACAGATACTTTATATTGATGTAGGTCGTTGGGGATTGCAAATGGGCTATTTCAGTTCAGATTTGGACATAGCTGCCACATAAACCGATCTCTCAATTTGACTTCTTGGGATCATGGAAGCCGCATTTTTTGTCCGATTTGGCTGAAATTGTACGCAAAGTGTTCTGATATAACTTCCAACAGCTCCTATATAAACCGATCTCCCGACTTGACTTCTTGAGTCCCTACAAGTCGCAATTTTTGTGCAAATTGGGTGAAATTTAGCATGCGGTGTTCTGTTATGACTTTCAACAACAGTGCCAAGTACGGTCCAAATTGGTCAAGAACCTGATATAGCTCCCATATAAACCAATCTACCGATTTGACTTCTTCAGACCTTGGAAGCCACAATTTATGTCCGATTTGGCTGAAAATTTGCAAGTGGTGTTCTTTTACGACGTTCATCAACTGTGTCAAATGCGGTCAAAATCGGACAATAACCTGATATAGCCCACATATAAACCGATCTCCCGATTTGACTTCTTTGCACTTATATGCCACAATTTTTGTCCGATTTGGCTGAAATTTTGCATGAAGTGTTCTGTCATGACTTCCAACAACTATGCCTAGTACGGTCCGAATCGGTCTTTAACCTTATATTGCCCCCATATAAACCGATCTCCCGATTTCACTTCTTGAGCCCTTACAAGCCGCAATTTTAATCCAGTTTGGCTGAAATTTTGTATGCGGTGTTCTGTTGCAACTTCCAACATCTGTTTCAAATACGGTCCAAATCAGTCTATAACCTGATATAATTCCCATGTAAAGCGGTCTCTTGATCATTCTTGTTTGGTTCAGAATATTGAGACGATCCAGGATATATATACTTTATGAAGTCGTAGATCAATATTTTGAGGTGTTACATCCTTGATGTTGGGTATAAAAAAGGTTTTTCAACTCAGTTTATTTCTAAAATTTCAAATAGCCAAAAAATATTTCTTATGGAAATTTTATATCTTTGCGTTTACAGATTGCAATGACATTTTATATGAACCCCATTTTTTCTTCAAAATCCATCACTCCACTTTCTAAGACCATTTTGCCAACCACTAAAAACCCCACATCTACTTATGTTTGAAATTGTTGTCTCTATTTCAACTCTTGACTCAAAAGCCCCGCATTTATCTCAAAGATTAAACCATAAAATCCAACAACAACAAAAGAAAAACGTCACCATCAAACAACAACCACTAATGCGAGAGAGAAGGCGAGAAGAATGAATTGGGTGTAACTACATTGAGATAAATAGAAAAAAAAAATGAATTAAATTAACCTTGAAAAAGCAACGAAAAAATTGTATTTGAAAAAAAACCAGTTTGAAACTTTTTTCTTTGCAAATCACATTAAACGCATGAACGGGAAGAGGAAACATGAAAACAATCTAAGGCAATAAATTATAAAGGTTGCGCGAAAGCATAACAAATAAAAAGAAAAAAAATTGAATTTTTAATCAATTTTCGAGTAGGGTAAATGAAATGGCAGTTTGGGGAAAGTAACCCCATTTTTAAGGATAGACCGTAAAAAGGGGATTTTTAATGGTAAAGCATCCCCAAAAGGCACTAAGGCCGAGAAAGATTTTGCTATGAGCCAAAGCAAAAAATTTAACCAATTCGAATGCGTCCTTTAGGGGCCCAAGAAGTAAAATAGGGAGATCGGTTTATATGGGAGCTATATCAGGCTATAGACCGATTCGGACCATAATTTAAAAGTATGTTGAAGGTCATAAGAGAAGTCTTTGTACATTGCGTCCTTTAGGGGCCCAAGAAGTAAAATGGGTAGATCAAGCTTTAGACCGATTCTGACCATAATTTACACGTATGTTGAAGGTCATAAGAGAAGTCGTTGTACAAAATTTCAGGCAAATTGGATAATAATTGCGACCTCTAGAGGCTCAAGAAGTCAAGATCCCAGATCCGTTTATATGGCAGCTATATCAGGTTATGGACCAACTGAAACCATATTTGACACAGTTGTTGGAAGTCATAACAAACCACTTCTTGCAAAGTTTCAGCCAAATCGGATAAGAATTGCGCCCTCTAGAGGCTCAAGAAGTCAAGATTCCAGATCCGTTTATATGGCAGTTATACCAAATAATACACCGAGTTTCACCATACTGAGCACAGTTGTTGGAAGTGATACCCAAGCACTGTGCAAAATTTCACTTAAATCGGACGAGAATTGCGCCCTCTAGAGGCTCAAGAAGTCAGAATCCCAGATCGGTTTATATGACAGCTATATCAGGTTAGGGACCAACTAAAACCATATTTGACACAGTTGTTGGAAGTCATAACAAACCACTTCTTGCAAAGTTTCAGCCAAATCAGATAAGAATTGCGCCCTCTAGAGGTTCAAGAAGTCAAGATCCCAGATCCGTTCATATGGCAGCTATACCAGATTATGCACCAAGTTTCACCATACTAAGCACAGTTGTTGAAAGTGATACCAAAACACTATGTGCAAAATTTCACTTAAATCGGACGAGAATTGCGCCCTCTAGAGGCTCAAGAAGTCAAGACCCTAGATCGGTTTATACGGCAGCATTATCAAAACATTAAACGATTTGAACCAAACTTAACGCAGTTGTTGGAAGTGATACCAAAACACCACGTGCAAAATTTCAGTCAAATCGGACAAGAATTGCGCCCTCTAGAGGTTCAAGAAGTCAAGACCCAAGATCGGGTTATATAGCAGCTATGTCAGTTTATTGACCGATTTGAACCTAACTTAGCACAGTTGTTGGAAGTCATAGCGAAACACATCGTGCAAAATTTCATTTCAATCGGATAAGAATTGCGCCCTCTAGAGGCTCAAGAAGTCAAGACCCAAGATCGGTTTATATGGCAGCTATATCCAAACATGGACCTATATGGCCCATTTACAATCCCAACTGATCTACACTAATAAGAAGTATTTGTGTAAAATTTCAAGCCGCTAGCTTTACTCTTTGGAAAGTTAGCGTGCTTTCGACAGACAGACGGACGGACTCACATGGCTAGATCGCCATAAAATGTCACGACGATCAAGAATATATATACTTTTTGGGGTCTAAGACGAATATTTCGTGTAGTTACAAACAGAATGACGAAATTAGTATACCCCTTATACTACGGTGGTGGGTATAAGAAGTGCCCCAAACATGTTTTTCAACTCAAGTACTTGACTATGAATTAAACTGCACCACACTCCAATGTAACAGAAAACCACCACAAAATTTCGAACGCATATTTTTGCCCAACAATGGAAAGAGAAAATCGCGTAGCTAAAATTCCACGCATTATTTGTTAGTGAGCCTTTTTGTTTTAAAATAAAAACCAGCATGCCATTGTTTCTGCCAAAAAGGACTCTGCAATATTCTCCACTGCTTCTTACTATACGATATAAGCAAGTGTGTAAGTAAGTATAGGATAATGTCTTCGCTAGCCTGCCTATGTGTGAGTATGTATGTATAAGAGTACCTCTATTTGCATAAGCTATCCTTTTTACGCCACAGCCAAGTGTTTTGTCATTTAGCAAAGGCTTTGGATAGGATAACACGTTTTTATTTGTTTCTCAAAATCGCATAGCATGCAGGGAGGAGGGGGAGAGGAAGAGGGGGATGGAGACAAGGCAAAAAGTATGGCATGCTAGGCTGTGTGTAAGCCTTATAATGGTTGAGCATAGAAGATTGTCTTGTCTCAACTTGAAGATGATTTTTTGTTTAGGGTTTCTATGAAAATGTAAAATCTCAACGATTGGAATACTTTTTGTTTTTCGTACGTTTTTGCCTTGGGATTTTGATTGACATTGTGTTCTACGGTTCAAGGATTATGGTGTTAATGAAAATGAGGGTTGCTACCTACCACCAAGTGAATGCAAAACTTTGGTTTGCGTAAAGTGCAAAAGTTAGCACATACCAAAATATCGGCAAGTTATCCTTAAACTTGAGGAATTTTACATGTGGAATGGGCTAAGGGTGTTGGTTTACCACCCTTAGCCAATGAATGGAAAATGTTTCCCAAAGTTAAAAGAAATTAAAAAAGTTTTTATCGTAACACTGGATTATTGTTTCGCATAATTTTCTCCCTTTAAGATGTTTAGAATTTGCAAGTTTCCAAACTACATCTAGTTTTATGGTAAACCTGGGACAGTTTTAACCGATAACGGTAATTGACCAGTATTTAAGAACTTGCTTGATAAAGGATATTTGGGGATAAAGTTGAAAATTTGAATGGTTAAGATTGTAGGAACATGGGTGAGGTAGCGAATGTTGGATCCTAAGCAAGAATATTGAAAATTGTTAAGATGGGGATCAATCTTAGGTTGGCATACTTTAATCCGACGCACTCAAACTTTTGAGTCCATTATAATACCACAAAAACAATAAGGGATAGTGGCTCTTACTACCTACAGTTGACTCAGCTTGCAAATATCACATCCGTTTATTCCCACAAGCCTTTATAGACCAACCATTTGTGTAGCAACAGTTTTCCAATCAGATTGTGACCTGTAAGGACAGACTCGAAAAGTGACATTTCTAGTTTAGCCAACAACGACAACAGCCCTTTCCTATTACGATTAAAACACACAATCTGGGAGCGTCCCCAGTCCTCAATCTGTGACCATATATTCTAGTTTCCCTGGTATTTACGGAGTAGTTTCCACGACAGGGGATTTTATAAAGTTCAGCCTTTTCGTTGAGAATTTTGCGGCAGTCAAGGGTGGCTGTTTAAATTCAGAAATACCTTATGCAGACATTTAATGGTTGCCTGGCTGTCTGAGAAGATATTCTAGCCAACCGTAGCTCCAGTTCGCTTTATCGAGTATAGAGGTATAATGCAAATTTGCAATGGAATGCCCATGAACATTCCATTAAGGAACTGGGGCAAACTTCTCACAAATCACTGAGTGCTGTCCATTTTAAGCTCAATGATATTGGACCTTCTTTTTAACAGCCAAGTCCAAACGGCGTGCCGCAGAGCGGCACCTCTTTAAGGAAAAGTTTTTACATGGCAAAGTACCTCACAAATGTCGACAGCATTAGAAAGGTCCAGGAACTCACTGTCTCGAATTTTGGCGAAATCGGACAATAAATGCGCCTTTTATGGGCCCAAGACCTTAAATCGAGAGATCGGTCTATATGGCACCTATATCCAAATCTGGACTGATCTGGGCTAGATTGTAGAATGAACCTGTGAGCGCATAATTTTTTGCGACTATCAAAATTTATGCCATGTATGGTCCTAATCGTTTTATAATCCAACAAGTAAAAGCGTGCTAAGTTCGGCCGGGACGAATCTTGGAAACCCACCAATTTTCAAAAAAAAAAAATCCACACACATAAAATTCAGAACATGCATGGAATATTTATTTGAATCGATAGTACGGCCCATATAATTTAATGTTTGAAGATTATTTCATGCAAATATTGAGCATAACGGGGACTCACAAGGTCCATCCGCTAAGTCCAGTTTTGGCTTATTCTTTCCAACATTTCGGCCGGTATCTCTCGAATAAAAGCTTCAGTGTTGTCTTCTAATGTGTCAATTGAAGCGGGCTTGTCTGTATAGACATGAGCTTTAACATAGCTCCACAAAAAATAGACTAAATGCGTTAAATCGCACAATCTAGGCGGCCAATTGACCGGTCCGAACTCGCCTCTCAATAAGTCCATTGTTACGCGTGCTGTGTGGCACCGTCTTGTTGAAACCACATATCATGCAAGTCAAGCTCTTGCATTTTGAGCAAAAAAAAGTTGGATATTATCTCACGATAGCAGTCACCATTTACAGTTACGTTACGATTTGCATCATCTTTGAAGAAGTACGGTCCAATGATGCCACCAGCCTATAAACCAAACCAAACTGTGACTTTTTCCGGATGCATTGGTAGCTCTTGCAATGCTTCTGGTTGATCTTTATTCCGAAATCGACAATATTGTTTATTTACGCACCCATTGAGCCAAAAATGAGCTTCGTCGTAAAATGAAAAACCGCGCGATGATTTTTCTTAACAGAGCACACATTTTGATGATAAAGTCCAATAATTGTCAAGCGTTGTTCGTTTGTACGACGATTCATGGTTAAATTATAGACCAAACTGAAGATGTTTGACAGTGAAACAAAACACGAAACGTGCGTAAGCTGTTTAAACCAGTGTTGCCAAAAAGATAATAGCTTAAAAATCACCTTTTATATGTATATGGGGGCTATATCTAAATCTGAACCGATTTTTATGACATTCACCAGTAATGTCGAGAGTGAAGAGAAAATCCTTCGTACTAAGTTTCAAGAGAATCGGTTAACAAATGACCGTTTTATTGCATTATTACTGCAAATCGCCCGAACATATATATATATATATATATATATATATATATGGGAACTAAATCTATATCTGAACCGATTTCAAGCTAACTTTATAGATATTGTGGTAGTTGTCGAGGAAAGCATTGTACGAAGTTTTGGGAAAATTGTTCAACAAATGCGCTTGCAGTTGCTCTAGGAGTAAAAATTGGGCGATAATATATATGAAAGCTACATCTAAATATGAACCGATTTCTATAAAATTCACCAGTAATGTCGAGAGTCGAGAGAAAATTCTTACTGTTAAATTTCAAGAGAATCGGCTAACAAATGGCCATTTTATTGCATTATTACTGCAAATCGGACGAACATATATATGGGAGCTATATCCAAATCTGAAGCAATTTTTTCCATATTCAATAGGATTTGTCTCTAGGCCAAAAAAGATGCCCGTACCACATTTGAAGACGATCGGATGAAAATTGTGAACTTGTACTTTGCATACAAATTTACATAGACAAACGGACAGAAAGACGGACGGACGGACATAGCTAAATCGAATCAGGAAATGATTCTGAGTCGATCGGTATACCAATCAATGGTTCTAGCTCTCTTTCTTCTGGGTGCTACAAACAAATGCGCTAAGTTATAATACCCTGTATCACATTTGTTGTTGTTGTAGCAGTGTTGTACACCGAGGTGGCAGCCATTGCCGATGAAGGATTCCTTCGGGGCTTTTAAATTATATTGACAGTGTAAATATAACTTAAAAAGGGGCTCATGTGACAATTTCCATGTAATATAAACGGAATTCCGAAGCTGGTAATCCCCTTACTCTGGTGTATGGAATAGGTAGAGCGATTTTTTAAAATATTTTTTAATCTTAGTCACCGCAGGAAAATTTTTTCAAACAACAACTTTTAACAATTTTCTATTTAGGAGGACTAAAATCATTATAAACTTCCCTAGGGAATGCAAATAAGGTCCCTAAGGTCAACTTTAGACAACGAGCTCAAACATCGCCAGTATTTCTTAATTGGCTTTTTTCTTTTTAAATTTCTCTAACTATGACAAAAGCAAAGTTTCAAAGAAAATAAATATTTCAGTTCCCACATATCGGGGGACCCTACATTAGCAGAGAGAGACACGCGACTCTAAAAATTTTTAATACCATTTTCCCAAATAGGTATGATCAAAACATAAATTCTATTTCATGGATGTACAATAAACTCCTTTTCCTAATGACATTATAGCACTCAATTCATTTACGTTTCTTACAATTCCCATTCCCATAAATATTCAAAGTTCTAATAGGAACCAAACAAAAACAAAAATCATACAGGAAGACGACAAAGCACAATAAATTCCATACCACTTAAAAAAGAAAATGCAGCAGCAGGCATTCAATAACTCAGTATAGAAGAAAACACACAGATACAAAATAACACACTCCCATGTGTGTGTGTGTGTGTGTGTATATATATATGTGAAAGATCAAAAAGGAAAAAATCCCAAGAGGTAGGATTTTGTTATTGTTTCTTTTCCTTTTCTCCATGCTTCCCCAGAGTAACAAACTCAACGAGAAGATGTTTCTGTTGAAGAAGAAGCAGCAACACAAGCACAGCACTTAACTCACCTTTTGACTGCGTATCCGTTTTGATATTTGTTGTTGTTGGGTTTGCAGCAGCAGCATCCATTGACATTGGCAGACATATGCTGGCAAATGCAAATGTACAAAACATAACATGAAACAACGATGGGGATGAAGGTGATGATGAAACAGCAGCAGTGCGGGAACAATGATGATATTGTCGATGCAGAAGAGGACATTGACGGTGTTGCTTAAGCCTTGGCGAAGGCATTTTGATAATGGTTAACACTCACACACACACACGCACGCACAAAAAAAAACACTTTTTAATACTTTAAGGTAAACTGCTGCAAAGCTTAGATTTCCTTTTGTTGCAAAACAAGAAAAACGAAACCATACACAAACGCGCGCACACAACTAGCTTTTGCTGCTGGTAGCTTAAAACAGATGTTTTCTTGTTGGTTAACGGTAATACAAAAAAAAAAAAAAACAAAACATTCACATTTGTTTATTTCGCGCGCCCTAACACATTGAGTGAGCGAGAGAACAAGTGTGGCAGTCACTAGGATGAAAGTGTTTCGAGAGAGCGAGAGAGTATACAGCACTGTTAGTAGAACCTTAGAATGACATCACACTTCCTGCGAGCAAACGTTTTGTCAGTTGAATGAGTGTCAACAACATTTGAGCAGCATCTCTAAAGAAGGAAGAGGATATTGGGATATTGCTTGATGATGTTGTTCTTATTGTTGTTATTATTTGCTGTTGCTGGAGCAATTGACATTTTATACTGGTGTTGTATGGTGGGGTGCTTTTGTCTGACTAGGCCCAACAAAAACCAAATGCAATTTCAAGGGCACTCTACAAAACAACAACATTTAGCCAACTGCCTGATGAAGATGTCAAACAGAAAACAAAACACAACAGGGTGTGGTGCAATTTTTAATGTTTGTTGTTTTCTTTTTTGGACGTGTTTTCTTTTTATTTAGAATTTAATTTTGGTGGGTGATTTTTTGTTTTTTCGTTTTAATGGCCTCGTTCCAAAAAGGTTCTTTAGACCGACTGACTGCCTGTTGGTGTTGTCATAGAAATGGCCTGAACACATTCACATGCACAAACATAGCAACATTCACATTTGTTGGAGGGGAGCTTTGTTATGAATGACTTTTTGGCATTTTTATGATTCCCCATTTACAACTCGTTTCACTGCTTTTGTTTGCCGATTTTTTGTTTTGGGGCTCCTTCTTCACATTTCATGCATCAACATTATATTTGCTTATATTTTTATAATTCCCAGAGGGGCCGTCGTCACTGTTGTTGTTGTTGTGGCCAAAATATAACAGCAACAACAAAACATAATTTATTAATACACCTAACACAATTCCAATATATCTTCTGGCGCTCTCTCAAGATATTCTCTTTTACTCGTAGTTTCGCACTCTTCTGTTTTTTGTTTTTGTTAATACAAAATTTTTTTTCGTTTACATTACGCACATACTTTGGTTGTTGTTATTTTTTTTCTGCTTCTTCTACTTTAGCTCCTCCACTTCGATATTTTTCCAGCTTCTATTTTGCTTGATGATTCTTAAGCTGAAATAAAAACGCCTTTTTTCTGGTTGGAATTCTTTGTTGTTGTTATTTTTACATTTTAAGTGGATATCAATATTTTCGAATAATTTTCTTAATTTAATTATACACGCACGCACGCACGCAAAAACATTATAAAATTATGGCAAAATCAAAACCACACAACAATAAACAACTCAATTCAATCGACTCCACAATTCGACGACTGGACGACCGGATGCTATGAGACTACAACGCTCTACTAAAGCTTACAAACAGCACTAGCACTCGCGTTAATAACGTAACGTTCGCACAACGGATACGACGATGACAATGTATGTTGTTATTGTTTAGAAATTAGCTGGAATGGAAGAATACGATTAACTTGTTAGTATTTTGCACTACAAATTCCAATTTGTGCGGAAATCAGAATGATGCAATGGAGGAATAGCCGCTCACTACGAACTACAAAAGTGGATGGAGGAATGGAGAATGAGAGTGCGAGTGAGAGTGAGAGTGAGAGAGCCACTGGTATGTGTGGATGAGCTTTCTTATTCTTATTCTTTCTTACGCTCTTTGGTGTTTAGCGGCAAAACTTAATTTAAAATTTCAGCAAACCGTACAAAAATTGCGGCTTATAAGGACTCATGAAGTCAAATCAAGAGATCAGTTTATATAGGAGCTATATAAGGTTATACACCGATTTGGACCATATTTGCACAGTTAGTGGAAGTCGTAACTGAACACTACATACAAAATATCCGCCAAATCGGATTAAAATTGTGAAGATAGATTTATATGGGAGCTATATCCAAATCTGAACCGATTTGGCCATTTTCCAACAACAAAAACAGACGCCGTGACGGTACCGTACAACCGTAAGGAGAAAAGGAAATTCTTCGCTCGACTGTGCTGCTGTTGGCTAACTGAATTGAGAGAATTTGAAATTTAATTCAAATGGTGGCTCAATACCCAAGACAGATACCGACGCCCATGATGGCCACCACAATGATGGACGCTAAGCGATGGCGTATCTTCGTATGAATACGATAAAATTCTTATATGAAAATGGCAAATGGTTTAACATTATTATGGGACAGAAAAATCTCAATACAATTTTAAAGAAATAGTTCTTTTTGTAGTCTATGTGTTCAAGATCACTTATTTTTGGCTGGCATTTACCACAGTGGCAACTACTTAACCAAAAGTTGTCCAGCTTATTTATGAGTTGACAACCGTGGGTAATTTTATTTTTTAATAAAATCACCATTTGGTTTTAAATCAAATAAATTTATTAAAAAATAAAATCACCATTTGGTTTTAAATCAAAAAAAATATTTTAAAAAATTTGGTCGAAAGTTTAGCCGGACTGCAGTTTGTGTGATTCCATCCCTTCATGTGTGGTATTCTTCGGCGAATTACCCAGTCAATCATTAATGTTATGAACTAAAAAAAAAAACCAGTAAGGAAGGGCAAAAGTCGGGCAGGGCCGACTGTATAATACTCTACACCTAACCTGTAAGTACAATGTTGGAGCTATATCCAATTCTGAACCAATTTTGATGAACCCCAGCGGATGTTTTCAGAGGGATTAGTTAACAATCCGTATCAAATATCGAGCAAATATGTTCAAACTGTAATAACTACGGTTGCCAGGATTCACTAATAGAAGGTTAGGTCACTTGTCCGTTTGTAACACCTCGAAATAATCGTCTAAGTTCCCATAAAGTATATATATAACAGCTGTAGGACACACGGACGGACAGACACACGGGACATGATTAAATCGTTTTAGAATTTTACGACGATCCGAAGTATATACTTTGTGGTGTCGGAAATGTGTTGCAAATGGAATGACTAATAACTACCCACCACTCTATGGTGGTGGGTATAAAAATGAAAAATGTATCCTCAAAACTTCCAATTTGATTTATACCAATAGAGTGTTCTTCGATCGCCGACATCTCCAATTGTGTTTTTTTATCTCTTATCGAGATTTTGATTCACTCTCTCACACAACAGCGAACAACAAGAGAATGAAAGAATGGTAGTTCGTTGTTTTTTTTTTTGCCGTTGAAAAACCAGATGCGGATTAGTGCATTTCGTGTCGTATTGAAGTTGACTACATGCTGCTCCATGGCGAAACAATTAAAGGTGGTCTCATTTGTACAACAACCACAAATCATGTGGCGCAATCTGCCACCTTGTCATCAAGCTGATCGTACTTTTGCCAACACGCGCAAAGAAATTTGTGTGCGTGTGTGTATACGTGTGCGTACATGAGCAGAGAATATGCGGGTAAGAAGATAATAACAAAGAGAATGCAAACAAAATCTTTCGTCTGAATACCATCAAACCTGTCCACCTGTTGACGGCTATTCGCGTGAGACCACCTTTTTAAATCCGCCTTGATGCTGCTTGGTGCTAATCACGTTACAGCCATAAAAAATTATTGTATCGAGCTGAAATTTGGCTCAGATCCATATTTGTATGATGGATACGCAGGTTCAGTTCATGAACGGGCCAAATCGGATGATATTCGTATCGGATGTTCTATGCGTATTGAGCCCATGGAAGTCGAATATATTCTCCGACTTTGCTGATATTTCCCCAGTGAGATTTATTAGACCCCTCAACATCTGTATTATGGTTAATATAGGACCATATTTAGGTATAGCTGCATATGGATAGATCTGCCGATTTGAGGTCTTTAGATAAAAACAATAGCATTCATTGCTCGATTTATTCGAAATTTGCAACAGTTTCTTGTGCTAGAGCCCCTAATATCTGAACCTAGTATGGTGCATATCGGACCACCATTTTTAGATACAGCTGTCGTATAGATCTGTCTTCCGATTTTGGGTCTTGAGTCCATAGAGGGCTAATTTTATACCAAATTTTACTTAAATGGGGAACAGTGAGCTGTTAGTTAGACGCCTGGTCATCGATGTTGTGTATGGTCGAGATCGGATCATATTTGGATATAACTGCTGATCTCGATATTTCAAGCCATATGCTCATAGAACCTCTTGTTTTACCTGATTATGACAAAATTGAGAATAGTGGGTAATTTTTGTCCCCTCTACATTCTTAGCCGCTGTAAAACGATGCTTCGGGCGCTGGGCGCTTGAAACTTTGCACAAATACCTCTTATTAGTGCAGGTCGTTTGGGACTGTAACTGGCCAAATAGGATCATGTTTTGATCGATCTCCCAATTTGACTTCTGGAGTCCTTACAAGCCGTAATTTTAGTCAGATTTGGCTGAAATTTGACATGCGGTGTTCTATTAAGACTTCCAACAACTGTGCCAAGTACCATGCAAATCGATCTATAACATTGTATAGCTCCCATACAAACCGATCTCCCGATTTGACACAATTTGGCCCCTGGAAGCCGAAATTTTTGTCCGATTTAACTTAAATTTTGCACATAACTTCTGTTAAGACTTCCAACAACTCTGTCAAGTAGGGTTGAAATCGGTCAAGAACATGATATAGCTTCCATATAAACCGATCGCCCGATTTGACTTCCTGAGCCCATACAATCCGCGATTTTTATCCGATTTGGCTGAAATTTTATGTTACGACTCTCAACAACTGTGCCAAGTACGGTCCAAATCGGTCTATAACCAGATATGGCTCCCATATTTCAGCAGAATCCATGGTGGTGGGTTCCCAATAAGCGGCCCGGTCGAACTTAGCACGCTCTTACTTGTTTTCTTTTATTTTCATTTCGTTTTCATTAACCTTTTCTTCTTTTTTTACTTTTTTATTTCGTTTTATTTTATGTCACAATATTTGTTAGTTTCTCATTCGAGACGAGCTCAATGATTAGAGATTTTCTTTGCAAATGGAAAAGAAAGCCAGTGATCGCAATTCACCAACCACAATGGGACTCGTTTCGTCTTTGTTTTATTTTATTTTAGTATATTTTCTTTTATTTCATTTTTATTTTATTGCATCGTTTTTTAGTTTGTTTTGTTTATTTTATATTGTTTTATTTATTTTATTTTTCTATTTCAGTAAAGAGATATAACAGTTTTAATGTTAACCATTCTACTCACTACATTAAAATAGAACAGTACAATGGCACTGTTTTACCCACAGCATGGTAATAATTGAGAACGCTATTGCCGACAGTGTTTTGTTGTTGCCATATTGCATTGCTGGACATTGAATGTGTGGTTGTTGAATCGGATAAAATAATAACTTTAACGACAAGTCGATAAAGGCGTAATCTTTTCTGACTTACCGTGGGATTTGTATTGATGCCAACTTCAACTCTGAAAACCACGTTATGTTTATCTTCTTTTTATACATTTATAGAGATGGGCGATGGGTAAATACCCAAAGGGTATTTACCCGGTAAATTCGTTAAATACCGCCGGGGTAGGTCGCCCCTCAACTCAACAATCTTATATATATACCAATCATCACAATATGGGACTCAAATCAAAGGTATTTAAGAGTAGAAAACGTATCCGATATCCAATAGTGGGACCAAGTATTTGAGGGACCAACCCAGCCCCCAAAACTCTTCTATATCAGACATTTATCGGCCATGACAATATGGGGCTCAAATCAAAGGTATTTGAGAGTAGAATACGAATCTGATATCAAAATGTAGGAACAAGTGTTTGGGGGGCCGCCCCTTCATCAAAACACCCCCAAAGAGGACAACTTTACAGACCACAGCAATATGGGGCTCAAATGAAAGGTCTTTGGGAGTAGAGCAACACAAATACAAATTTTGCCCATGAACATTTCACTAAGGAAGAGAGGCAAACTTCTCACATATCAATGAGTGCAGTCCGATTCAAGCTCAAAGCTCAATGATAAGGGGCCTCCTTTTTATAGCCGAGTCCGAACGGCGTGCCGCAGTGCGACACCTCTTTGGAGAGACGTTTTGCATGGCATTGTACCTCATAAATGTTGCCAGCATTAGGAAGGGAAAACCACCGCTGAAAATTTTTTCTGATGATCTCGCCAGGATTCGAACCAAGGCTGACATCAACATTCGGGAAAAATTGTCTATAGGGCCACCCCACCCCCGTAACACCCCAAATAGTACGCATTTGCTGACCATTGCAATATGGGGCTCAAAGCTCAAATAAAAGGTATTTTAGAGTAGAACACAAAACAAATATATATTGTCAGGGCTAAGTCACTCAAACGAAAGGTATTTGTGATTAGAAAACGAATTTGATATTCAATTTTGGGGCCAAGTGTTTGGCCGCCTTAAACCAATGGCAATATGAAGTTCAAATAAAAGATATTTGAGAGTAGAGCACAATGCCGATATTTTTTCAGGCCAAGTGTTTAGGGGACCACCCCTTAAACATCCCTAAATCGGACATATTTACCGAACATGACAAAATGGGGCTCAATTGAAAGGTATTGGGTAGTAGAGCACGAAATTGATACCCACCTTCGGGACCGAATTTCTGGGCGTCCACCCCTTCCGCAAAATTTCGCTTAAATCACCCCCACACATCTGTGAGATCAAACATTTAAAAAAAAAGGATTTTCTTGAAAATTTTTTATTGTTTTTTTTTTTTAAATTGTTATCAAATTTTGATTTTCGTAAAAAGTTTTGACAAATTTGACACAAACATACACAAGAATTTTCAACTAACCCTATAATTCCCCATACTTTTAAGTCATAAAGTTCAAGGCCACTATGCAGCTGTTATTCCAATGCCAGTTAAACTCCCAAGAGTTTAACTTAGTTTATGTCTCATTTGAAGGATATTCACAGGAAATAAACCCCGAACAATGACGTCGCCAAATGCATTCACTTCATGATTTTCCACACTTTCATGCTAAAGGACATTTAGCAGTAACGGAATAGCACAGTGACTAATTTCTAGCCCATAGTAAATTCGCGCTTATAATGACATCGTTGACAGTCTAACGTAAAAAATTGCATGACTACTGGGGAGGGTGGGTGGTGGCAGTGTAGGTGATGATGAGTTGCAAAGGCAAAAACTCATAAAGTGGGAAGTTTATTTCTACGAGTCATAAAATCATTGAATAAACTGAATAGGTTTGTCGGTCTGTCCCCATATAAATAATTTTCGAGCGATTAGCAAAAAAAGGAGCAACAACAAATCACATTCTCTCACGGTGGGTCATGCGGTCATTTGGGCATTCAGCTGTCATTCTTTGCCACTTAAAGCAATCTATGGTGCTGTGGGTAATTTGTAATAAAGTCGTCAAGCATTTGCATGCGCTATGCTTTTTTGCTCTCCATGAGGGCTGAGCCAGTATTAACATGCAGTTGCAATATGGAAACCCCAAGGATTGGACGTATTTTTCTGGCTGCCATTGCAGGTAAATTGTTACGGAAGAAGAAAAAGGCGGGAAATTGCAGCTACTTCGATTTGAGTTTTTTCTTTTTAGCCAATTTGTCTGCTTTTGCTGTGGGCACTTGTCTGGGGTGGACTTCACCAGTTGGGGTGAAATTAAAGGCTGATGATACCAAAGATTCACCGCTAGCCTATAGAATCGGATCATATGAAGATGCTTGGATATCCTCTATACTGGCGTTGGGTGCATTGGCAGGTGAGTTGAAGCAAATTGTAACAAAAAGGTTCTTTCTTGTACCTAATGTAGTTTTTTGAACTAAAGGTACATTTAAGTACCAAAGGTACTCTTAAATACGAAATGTACTTTTATGTACCAAAGGTACTTTTGGGTAACAAAGGTACTTTGTTACCCAAAAGGCACTTTTATGTATCAAAGGTACTTTCATGTACCAAAGGTACTTTTGGGTAACAAAGGTACTTTTGGGTAAAAAAGGTACTTTTGGGTCACAAAGGTACTTTTATATACCAAGGGTGTTTTGAAGTACCTAAGGTACTTTTATGTACCAAAGGTACTTTTTTGTACCAAAGGCATTTTTATGTACCAAAGGTACTTTTTAGTACTTAAGGCACTATATAGTACCTAAGGTATATTTTAGTACCTTAGGAACTTTTTAGTACCGAAGGTACTTTTTAGTAACTTAGGAACTTTTTAGTACCTAAGGTACTTTTTAGTACCAAAGGTCTTTTATGAACCAAAGGCACTTTTATGGACCAAAATGTACTTCTATGTACCAAGGGTACTTTTATGCACTAAAGGTACTTCTATGTTCCAAAGGTACTTGTTAGTACCGAATGCCCTTTTTAGTCTAGAGGGTCCTTTTTAGTACCTATGGTCCTTTTGAACACCTAAGGTTCGTTTCTGTACTTAAGTCACTTTTCAGTACCTTAGGTACTTTTGAGTACGAAAGGTACTACCTAATGTACATTTAAGTAGTTAATGTACTTTTTGGTACCAAAAGCACTTTTTTATTGCCTTAACTACTTTTTGTACCCAAGGTACTTTTTGTACCCTAGGTACTTTTTGTACCCTAGGTACTTTTCGTACCCAAGGTACTTTTTGTACCCTAGGTACTTTTTGTACCCTAGGTACTTTTCGTACCCAAGGTACTTTTTGTACCCTAGGTACTTTTTGTACCCTAGGTACTTTTTATACCCTAGGTACTTTTTGTACCCTAGGTACTTTTGGTACCCTAGGTACTTTTTGTACCCTAGGTGCTTTTTGTACCCTAGGTACTTTTTGTACCCTAGGTACTTTTTGTACCCTAGGTACTTTTTGTACCCTAGGTACTTTTTGTACACTAGGTACTTTTTGTACCCTAGGTACTTTTTGTACCCTAGGTACTTTTTGTACCCTAGGTACTTTTTGTACTTGTACTTCTATATACCAAAGGTACTTCTATGTACCAAATGTACTTGTTAGAACCGAAGGTCCTTTTTGGTACCCAAGTTGCGTTTTTGTACTTAAGGTACTTTCTAGTACCCAAGGTCCGTTTTTGTACTTAAGGTACTTTCTAGAACTTAAGATTTTTTTGTACATATGGTACTTTTTAGTACCTAAAGTACTTTTTGATACTAACAGCACTTATATAATGCCAACAAGTAAAAGCGTACTAAGTTCGACCGGGCCTTACCTTATATACCCTCCACCGTTCGGGTTTGTCACGTTCATATTTAACACAATTGTTGGAAGTCAAAACAAAACACTTGCAAATTTTCAGCCAAATTGGATAAGAACTGCGCCCCTCTAGAGGCTGAAGAAGTCAAGACTCCAGATCGGTTTATATAGCAGCTATGTCAGGTTATGGACCGAATTGAACCATACTTGGCACAGTTGTTGGAAACATAATACGTCGTGAAAAATTTCATTTCAATCGGATAAGAATTGCGCTCTCCAGAGGCTCAAGAATTCAAGACCCAAGGAATATTTCGAGGAGTTGCAAAGAGAATGACGAAATTAGTAAACTCCCATGCTATGGTGGAGGGTATAAAAATACTTTTAAGGTAGTTTTTGTACCTAAGATATCTTTTGAACCTAAGATATCTTTTGTACCTAAGGTACCTTTTGTACCTAAGGTACCTTTTGTACCTGAGGTACCTTTTGTACCTAAGGTACTTTTGGTACCTATGGTACTTTTGGTACCTATGGTACTTTTGGTACCTATGGTACTTTTGGTACCTATGGTACTTTTGGCACCTATGGTACTTTTGGCACCTATGGTACTTTTGGTACCTATGGTACTTTTGGCACCTATGGTACTTTTGGTACCTATGGTACTTTTGGTACCTATGGTACTTTTGGTACCTATGGTACTTTTGGTACCTATGGTACTTTTGGTACCTAAGGCACTTTTGGTACCTAAGGTACTTTTGGTACCTGAGGTACTTTTGGTACCTGAGGTACTTTTGGTACCTGAGGTACTTTTGGTACCTGAGGTACTTTTGGTACCTGAGGTACTTTTGGTACCTGAGGTACTTTTGGTACCTACGGTACTTTTGGTACCTACGGTACTTTTGGTACCTACGGTACTTTTGGTACCTACGGTACTTTTGGTACCCACGATACTTTTGGTACCCACGATACTTTTGGTACCTAAGGACTTTTGGTACCTAAGGTACTTTTGGAACCTAAGGTGCTTTTGGTACCTATGGTACTTTTGGTACCTAAGGTACTTTTGGTACTTTTGGTACCTAAGGTACTTTTGGTACCTAAGGTTCTTTTGGTACCTAAGGTACTTTTGGTACCTAAGGTACTTTTGGTACATAAGGTACTTTTGGTACATAAGGTACTTTTGGTACCTAAGGTACTTTTGGTACCTAAGGTACTTTTGGTATCTAAGGTACTTTTGGTACCTAAGGTACCTTTGGTTCCTAAGGTACTTTTGGTACCTAAGGTACTTTTGGTACCTAAGGTACTTTTGGTACCTAAGGTACTCTTGGTACCTAAGGTACTTTTGGTACCTAAGGTACTTTTCGAATCCTGGCAAGAACATCAGAAAAAATTTTCGGCTGTGGTTATCCCCTTCAATGCTGACGACATTTGTGAGGTACGATACCATTTTGTATGGCAGTCATGTATAATCTTCTTCACCAAGAGGTGTCGCACAGCGGCATTCCGTTTGGGCTCGGCTATATAAATGGAGGCCCCTTTCAATGGACTTAAACATAAATTGGACAGCACTCATTGATATGTGAAAAATTTGCCCCTGTTCCCTAATGGAATGTTCAAGGGCAAAATTTTAAATTTTTTTCAAAAATTTCAATTTTTCTTATACCAAGAACTCTTTTTCCTACCAAAAACCCTTTTTCATGCCAAAAATGCTTTTGTCTTAAAACAAGGTTGCAATTGTTTTCAATAAGTTTCCATTATTCTGGTTTCTTCTAGCTCCTTTCTTTGCGGGCCCTTTGGCAGATAGGATTGGCCGAAAATGGACTCTCATTTCCAGTTCAATTTTCCTAATCGTAGCTTTCATTCTTATGATTATAGCCCATAAAGTATGGGTTCTGCTGTTGGGACGTATTCTGCAAGGATTTGGGGCTGGTTTTGTCATGACCATCATACCCATGTATGTGGGTGAAATAGCCACCGATAATGAAAGAGGAGCAACAGGTTCTCTAATGCAATTATTTTTGGTTTGTAAGTGCGGCTCTTAATATATCAAAAATATAAAAATTATTCAATGACATTCTCCTCTCTTCATCCCCAGCTGGTATTCTCTATGTCTATGCCATTGGACCTTATGTGAGCTATCAAGTGCTGCAATGGCTTTGTCTTTTGCTTCCGCTTATATTTGATGTGGTATTCTGCTTTATGCCGGAAAGCCCCTACTATTTGGCTAGCAAGGATCGCAACATTGAGGCCTTACATTCTTTGAAATTCTTTAGAGGTCATAAAAGTGCTGATAATGTCAAAGAAGAAATGACAACCATTCAAAATATGGTGGAAGAATCCATGTCCAATAAGGCCTCCTTTAAGGATCTTTTTACAAATGCAGGCAATCGTAAGGCCTTGATCATTACCTCAGGTCTAGTGGCATTCCAACAATTGTCCGGCATAAATGTGGTCTTATTTAATGCCCAGTCCATATTCAAAATAGCTGGAACGGATTTGGATCCTGCCATTGCCACCATTATAGTGGGAGCTGTGCAGGCGGGGGCCTCAGCTTTAACACTACTTCTAGTGAATCGTTTGGCACGTAAATTTATACTCCTCATCTCAGCTGCCGGCATGTGTTTGGCATTGGCAGCTTTGGCTGTCTCCTTTTACATCAAGTTGGAATTGGAAGACACCTCGGAGGTTTTGTGGCTGCCTGTGGCTGCCTTAATCTTATACACCATAGCCTATTGCATTGGTTTTGGTCCTTTGCCTTGGGTGGTGTGCGGTGAAATGTTCACTCCCAATATAAAATCGAAAGCCTCCTCCATATGTACCTCGACATGTTGGACTTTGGGATTTTTAGTGGCTTATTCCTACCCATTGTTGGCTAATTTGGGTCCCCATTATGCCTTTTGGCTGTTTGCAATATTTTGCGCTGTGGCTTTCCTGTTTACACTCTTCATTGTGGTGGAGACCAAAGATTTAAGTCTGCAGCAGATACAAGACAAGCTGAATGAGGTAAGGAATGATGAGTGAGTGAGGAATTTAAGTTGCCTTAGAAAAGTTGATGGAATAATTATTTTTTATCCATATGGAAGTTTGAATTTATTGTAAAAAGCTGATTAATATGAAAAAATAAATTGGAGCACTTTAAATGTAAGAACAATAAATAATTTAAAAAATTTTGTTTCTTTAGTCAAATACGAGTATAGAAAGTTTCCCATTGCAAAAATGCAAACTTTGCCCATGAACATGCCATTAAGAAATAGGGACCTTCTTTTATAGCCGAGTCCGTTTTTAGGATGGGGACACTTCGCCCTGATGGTGGATATCGAATTCGTGCAGCTGTAGCCTATGTCCGCCTATGACGATGCGTTCGAATCTTGCCGAGAATATCGGACAAAATTTAAAGCAGTGGTTATCCCCTCTTAATATTGGCGACAACATGTGCGAGGTACCATGCTATTCATGGTCATGTACAAAATTCTCCCCAAAGAGGTGTCGCACTGCGACACGCAATTCAGGCTCGGCTATAAAAAAGGTCCCTTATCGTTGAGTATAAACTTGAATTAGAAAGCACTCATTGATGTGTGATAAGTTTGCCCCTGTTCGGTTCCTGGACACATTTTTACTCTACTCCCAAATTCATTTTTTTGAGTCCTATATTACCCTATTGTCAAAAATTTCCTGTTTAGGGGGTATTTCAGGGGGAGAAACTTGGCCCTTAAAGTAAATATAAGCTTCTTGCTCTACTTTCAAATACATTTTATTCACATAAAATTGGCATGATCGGTAACTAAGCTCTGTTTAAGGGTGGGGTGTCTCTGAATCGAAATTGAGTATGAAATTCCCGAAAATCAGTCAATTTTCACCCCAAATAGGTTGTATATAATAATGAGGTATTTTGGGGTGGGGCGGCTCCTCAACCACATAGCTCTTCAATAGGCTATCAAATTCTTATTTTTCTCCCAAACCTTTCGAAATTGAGTATCAAATTCCCGAAAATCAGTCAATTTTCACCCCAAATAGGTTGTATATAATAATGAGGTATTTTGGGGTGGGGAGGCTCCTCAACTACATAGCTCTTCAATTGGCTATCAAATTCGTATTTTTCTCCCAAACACCTTTCGTTTGAGCTCTAAATTGTCGTGATTGGTGTATATATCCATTTGGCGGGTTTTGGTCGGCCCCGAGGCACCAAGCCAAACTTGAGTGCAGTTCGATTCAAGTTTAAGCTCAATGATAAGTGGTCTCCTTTTTATAGCCGAGTCCGAACGGCACGCCGCAGTGCGACACCTCTTTGGAGAGAAGTTTAACATGGCCTAGTACCTCAAAATTTTGCCAGCATTAAGAGGGGAAAACCACCGTTGAAAATTTTTTTCTGATGGTCCCGCCAGGATTCGAACCCAGGCGTTCAGCGTCATAGGCGGACATGCCAACCTCTGCGCTACGGTGGCCTACTTCTCCGAGATCTGGTGTTTTTAAAAATAAGGGTAGTGAGAAGTGCTGTTTAGGGGGGCGGATTTCACCTCAGACTCTAATATGGATATCAAATGCGTGTTGCACTCCCAAATCCCATTAATTTGGGCCCCATATTGCCATGATCGGTAATTATATAGACTGTTTGGAGGTTGTTTTGGGGCTGGGGCGGCCACTGGCACCTTGCCCCGAAAATAGATATCAAATTCATTCTTTACTCCCAAATATCGTTGATTGGAGCTCCATGTTGCCATAGTCGGATATCAGATATTAAATTCGTTTTCTATTTTCAATTAACTATCATTTGAGTCCCATATTGTCATAATGGGTTAATTAACCTATTTGACTTATTTTTGGCAACAAAAGCACCCCCTAGAATTGAATGTAAATTTTAATATCATATTCGCAATCCATCAGAAATACCTTTAATTTGAGTCCCATATAGCCATGGTCGGCTATTTGGGGGTATTAGGAGGTGGGGCGACCCACCTGAAGGGCTATATAGGATTATATCTTGATATAGCCCCCATATAGATCGATCCGCCGATTTAGGGTCTTTGGCCCATAAAAGCCACATTTATTATCCGATTTTGCCAAAATTTAAGACAGTGAGTTGTGTTAGACCCTTCGACATCCTTCATTAATTTGGCTCCGATCGGTCCAGATTTGGATATAGCTGCCGTATAGACCGGTCCTACGATTTAGGGTCTTGGGCCCATAAAAGGCACATTTATTATCCGATTTTGCCAAAATTTGGGACAGTGAGTTGTGTTAGGCCCTTCGATATCCATCCATGATTTGGCCCAAATCGGTCCAGATTTGGATATACCTGTCATATAGACCTATCCTCCGATTTAAGGTCGTAACCGCATAAAAGCCACATTTATTATTCGATTTTGCTGAAGTTCGGGATAGTGAGTTGTCTTAGTCCCTTCGATATTCTTCTTCAATTTGGTCCTGATCGGTTCAGATTTGGACATAGCTGCCATATAGACTGATTTCTCGATTTAAGGTTTTGGGCCCATAAAAGGCGCATTTATTGTCCGATATCGCCAAAATTGGGGACAGTGAGTTAAGTTAAGCCCCTTGATATACTTTTGCAATATGACCCAAATCGGTTCTGATTTGGATATAACTGTGCCAAGTATGGTTCGAATCGGTCCATAACCTGATATAGCTGCCATATAAACCGATCTTGGTTCTTGACTTCTTGTGCCTCTAGAGGGCACAATTCTTATCCAATTTTAATGAATTTTAGCACGAAATATTTTGTTATAATATGCAACAACTGTGCCAAGTATGGTTCGAATCGGTCTATAAGCTGATATAGCTGCCATATAAACCGATCTGGGTCTTGACTTCTTGAGCCTCTAGAGGGCGCAATTTTTATCCGATTTGAATGAATTTTAGCACGAAGTATTTTGTTATGATATCCAACAACTGTGCCAAGTATGGTCCAAATCGGTCGATATCCTGATATAGCTGCCATATAAACCGATCTTGGGTCTTGACTTCTTGAGCCTCTAGAGGGCGCAATTCAAATCCGATTGGAATGAAATTTTGCACGACGTGTTTTGTTATGATATTCAACAACTGTGCCAAGTATGGTTCAATTCGGTTCATAACCTGATATAGCTGTCATATAAGCCGATCTTGGGTCTTGACTTCTTGAGCCTCTACAGGTCGCAATACATATCCGATTTGAATGAATTTTGGCACGACGTGTTTTGTTATGATATCCAAGAACTATGCCAAGTATGGTTCAAATCGGTTCATAACCTGATATAGTTGTCATATAAACCGATCTTGGGTCTTGACTTCTTGAGCCTCTACAGGGCGCAATTCTTATCCAATTGGAATGAAATTTTGGCACGAAGTATTTTGTTATGATATCCAACAACTGTGCCATGTGCGGTTCAAATCGGTTCATAACCTGATATAGCTGTCATATAAACAGATCTGGGGACTTGACTTCTTGAGCTTCTAGAGGTCGCAATTCCTATCCGATTTGGCTGAAATTTTGCATGACGTATTTTATTCTTACCTTTACCAACTGTGCCTAATAAGGTTCAAATCGGTTCATAGCCTGATTTAGCTGCTATATAATCCGATCTGGGATCTTG
The DNA here is from genome assembly GCF_963082655.1 of Stomoxys calcitrans. Classification (NCBI taxonomy): domain Eukaryota; kingdom Metazoa; phylum Arthropoda; class Insecta; order Diptera; family Muscidae; genus Stomoxys; species Stomoxys calcitrans. The sequence continues at coordinate 57,848,314 of NC_081553.1, forward strand.
ACTTCTTGAGCCTTTAGAGGTCTTAATTATTATCCGATTTGCCTGAAATTATGTACGACGGATACTCTCATGACCATCATTATACATGTTTATTATGGTCTGAATCGGTCTATAGCCCGATACAGCTCCCATATAAATCGATCTCTCTATTTTACTTCTTGATAAGATTCGGCTCGGCCGAACTTTGCACGCTTTTACTTGTTTTCAGTCGCATTTGGCGTAGAACTTTCTTTCATGGTCTTCTTCTGATCGTTGCATCTTCAAAGTAAACTTTGGTCTCGGAGAACTGGCACTGTTCTCGAGTTCTTCTCTGTTGGTGTACAGTTTAACGCCATACTTCTTCTTCTTGCTGCCGGTGTTCGGTGTATTTTTGATCTCTTTCCAAGGATCGATTTAATATCTCCTACTGCTGCGTTTGTTGGTATCTCCAGTTTGATTGGGTCCCAACTTAGAGCCGTTATTTGTTTATCGACAGGTCGTTTAGTTATCCACCATCCCGGTAATTGGGAAGATTTGAAGTTCCATCAGCAACCAAAAATTTTTAAGGCAATAAAATTATTTTAAAATTTTCTGGCTTTTACTCGAAATCAATACCAAAATATTTTTTGTTCAAAAAAAATTTTTTCTTTGAATTTTTAATATTCTTTACACTATTATTTATGAAATCTAGACACTAATAATCTACGAGTATTCTTTTATAATCTTATCAAACATGATGTATGCATATCATCAAGCCCGATTAGTTTTTTTTAGCATGCAGTATATCCTGGATTTCCAGCAAACTAAGGCCTCTTGTCTCAAATACCATAAGCTTGACAAAAACGAAGGCCATTGTACAGATTAGACCAAAACCCCAAAAGACATAATTGATGCCGCAACCAACAAGGATGGGGTAAAGATAAATTGAGGCGAAACTGCTGATGAACAACATGGAAGTTACAATTGAGACAGCTGATGATTTGACATTGGGTGCAAATATTTCACCCACTATAGCCATGGGCAAAGCTCCAAAACCAATGCAGTAGGCAAAGCTGTCCAGGACCAGAGCTGCTATGGGGAGCCACAAAATCAAGGATATATCTGCTGTATACATTTTCATGTAGAAAAAGATTCCCAGACTAGTTAGACATAAAGTCATAATACCAGCCGAGATAAGCAACAAAAGTTTGCGGCCGAAATAATATGCTGTAAAGGAAGCCAATGCCGATGAGGACACCTGTACTAAGCCCACTATAATGGTGGCAATAGCTGGATCCAAATCTGTACCAGTATGAGCAAATATCGTTTGAGCATTGAAGAGGACCACATTAATGCCGCATGTCTGCTGGAACACTATGAGACCGCAGGTTATTAATAAGGCTTTGCGATTGCCATTGCTGCCAAATAAGTCCCTAAATGATCCCTTGTTGGCTTGGGCCTCATCCACTGCGGCTTGTATGAGGGAATTTCATTTTGTACACCTTCGGCACTCTGACCACGCAGAAATTGTAAAGATTGTTGGGCATCTTCTTGACGATTTATGCCCACTAAATAATAAGGACTTTCAGGCATGAAAATGAAACACACTGCAAAGACTATGGGTATGGCTAGGCAACACCACTGTAGCGTTTGATAGGAGACATAGGGCCCTATGATGTAAACATAAAGAATGCCAACTGAAAATAAAAGAAAGGCAGAGAGTTAAAGTGATATTCGTTATTGTGAATTAAGATAATTTTTACTTACTTTGAATAAATAAATTTAAAAAAGATCCTGTGGTACCTCTCACACTGTCCGATGAGATTTCTCCCACATAAATTGGTGCAGCAGCCAAAACAAATCCACTTGCGAATCCCTGTATTCCACGACCCATAATTAACATCCACACCTTGGAAGCGACCATAGTAAGAACAATGCCCACAATTTGAATAATTGAACTGGAGTGAAGCACCCATTTACGACCAACTCTCTTCGACAAGGGTCCAGCAATAAAGGGAGCTGGAAAGAAAGATGATGAGAAAGGAAAATGAAAAGGAAACTTAACGTGCTGAATTTTTTACTAGCTTTAAAGATATGATATACTAAAATTAAAAAAAAATATACTTTGCAAAAAAATTACTTGTTATTAAGGAATATTTTTATTAAATGGTAGTATAAAGATACTTTATTATATACTTTGGAAAAAAAAAATAACTTGTTATTAAGGAATATTTCCCTTAAATGGTAGTACAACGATCCTTAATTCCGCATATTTTTACTAAAGACAAACGTTTTTTTATTTAAGTTGTTATTTGATATTAATGTATATTTACTTCAAATGGTTGTACGACAGATACTTAACTTTGCATGTTGTTATCAAACAAAGAAAAAATTTACTTTGCTAAAAAATATTTTACTTGATATTATGGCGTACAATTTATGTCGTTATTAAAGTCTTATATATTTCCTTTAGTAAGATGTAGTATTACATGTTATTAAGAAAAATTTACTTCAACTTACTTGTTGTACAATAAATGTTTAACTTTGCGTCTTATTAATCAATAAAAAAATCTTTAAATAAATCCCAAATTCCAACATTTGAATGACAAATTTACTTAGATATTAAGGAGAATTTAACTTAAATGGCTATACAATACATTATTAATTATTTTTAATGACGTTTATCCTTACACTGTTTAAGAACATTTTACTTTGCCAAACGATTATTTACTTGCTTCAAATGGCAGAACAATAGGGTTAGGTTAGGATGACAAGAAGGTAGGAAAAGAAGGACATAAAGCTAGCCAGTAATCGGCTTGGTGTGCACTCTAAATACAATAGACAATAAAATTTTGCGTCTTATTATAAACAAGTAAAAAGGCCTTAAGTTCGGCCGGGCCTAACTTTGGATACCCACCACCTCGGGTATATATGTAAACCATCTTTCGTCATAATCCGTTGAAAAATACATAGTGTATGCAGCAGCTTCATCATAATATAGTCCAATTTGGACCAAATTCGACATGGATATTGAGAGGTCCAATAAGTACAAGTCATGGTTCAATTTTGTAAAACAAAATATTGGTCTTTTTGGTAGCCACATCCAAATATAGATCGATCTGAACCATATACCACATGGATTTCGAAAAGCCTTACATAAGTCACTGTATCAAATTTCAGCGAAATCGGATTATAAATGTGCCTTTTATGGGGCCAAGACTTTAAATCAAGAGAACGGTCTATATGGCAGCTTTAACCAACCTTGAACCGAATTTGAAACGATCTGGGGCAACTTGAAGAGGGATATCGAAGGGGCTTACACAACTTACTGTCCCAATTTTCGACGAAATCGGGCAATAAATGTGACTTTGATGGGCCCCAAACCTAAAATCGAGAGATCGATCTATATGACAGCTTTATCCAAATCTAGACTGATCTGGGCCAAATTGCAGAAAGTTGTCGAAGAGCCTAACGCAACTCACTGTCCCAAATTTGTGCCAAATAGTACAATAAATGCGCCTTTTATGGGCCCAAAACCTTAAATCGGAGGATCGGTCTATATGGCAGCTATATCCAAATCTGAACCGATCAGGGCCAAATTGAAGAAGGATGTCGACTGGCCTAACACAACTCACTGTCCATAATTTCATCAAAATCTGATAATAAATGTAGCTTTAATGGGCCTTAGACCCTAAATCAGCGGATCGGTCTATATGGGGGCTGTATCAAGATATAGTCCGATATAGTCCATCTTCGAACTTAACCTGCTTGTGGACAAAAAAAAATCTGTGCAAAGTTTCAGCGCATTGTCTCTATTTTTAAAGACTGTAGCATGACTTCAACAGACGGACGGACATGGCTAGATCGTCTTAGATTTTTACTCTGATCAAGAATATATATACTTTATAGGGTCGGTAATGGATATTTCAATGTGTTGCAAACGGAATGACAAAATGAATATACTCCATCCTTCGGTGGTGGGTATAGAAACAAATTTTTCAATAAAAGCCCAGTTCCAACCTTTTAAGGAAAAATTTAATTTGCTTAAAAATTGTTGTACTTGTTTTAAGGAATATTTTCCTTAAATGCCAGTACAATAGATTCGTAATTTTAAATCTTATTAAAAAAGATGAAAATATTTAAATGAAGTAAAACTTCAAACTTATAAATTTACATTGTCAAAAAAAATTTACTTGTACAAATTTGAAAGTACAATAGATCTTAATTTGCGTCTCATTATTTAAAACAAATTTTCGTTAGAATAATGTTACTTTACTATATAAGGTTTTATAAGGTATTGAGTAATATTTACCTTAAATGGCTTACTCCGCTGTGGCCCGGCACCCAAACGATACGGATCGTGCCATCCTCAGAGAAGGCGTTAATCTCCTTTTTACCCTCAAGACTGTACGAGACCCAACCATCCTGGTGGTAAGGGATGTTTAGACTAGACGTCCACGCGTTAAAACCACACCACTTACCGCATTTCGTGATCGGCCGGAAATCCGCCTGCAGGAACGTATTAAGGTTATGCACCCGAAAACAGATCTCTGTCCCTGGGTTCTCAATGTAGACCCCCAAGCCCACTCAGTCCTCTAGTTTTGTGTAGCATGATCTTCCAGATGCCAATACCGTCCGTCAATCCAAGACTGTGCCGCTGGCAGCAGTGTCTCGCACTCGACCTCAAGTGTCGTCTCAGGTATCCGATCGGAAACCTCTTCATCCTCGGTTTCCAATCGTTACCTCGATTATACTACGATGGCATTACCTGCTCCTATCCTCTATCGATTCACCCATCGCCTTAAGTCTTAAGTCGCAGTGGCTGCTTCACACTTAATCCTTTTGTCTATGAGTCGGATATCAAGAACAGTCTCCATTGCCCTAGTGGCTGTGGTCCTCATCGTTCTGCCTATGCCAAGGCAACATGTTCTCTGAACCTGTTGTATTATCCTTACATTGCACTTTTCCTCCATCGCTGTCCACCAAGCTACTAAGGCGTAAGTAAGTATTGGTCAAATCACGCTCCTTCAGAGCCAGTGGAGTATCCTCGGCTTAAGGCCCCGTTGAGAGCCCACACTCGGAGAAAAGTTGATACCAAACGAGCTCATTTCAGTATCATACGGTATTGATAGTAAAGCAACACCGTGTGGTACAAAAACAATACCGGATGGTATGGATGAAACATAAAATGATTAGTACTGTTTGGTACTAGCCTTATTACCGACCTGGTATTGGTTTTAGGACCGTTAATGGTTCTATTACTGTTATTGATTATTTCAAATAATAAACCAAAAAAAAAAACATTGAAAATAATTTTAATCTAATTTTATTATGATTATTTGTGTTAATAATTACAAATAGGAATGTTACACCGTGACCTACCTCAATTCCTTGTGTTCAGCAATGTATTTCATGTGCATTGATTCTGGGAAGTGGGTTTCATATGAATGCATCAACACAACATCGTTTTCCACACAAGATACTATCATGTTTTCAATGTCCTTAAAATTTAGATTTTTTAGATTTCCTAAGTATTTGACCTTGTTAGATATCAAAGTCGTTCTATTGAGGAATCGTGGTGCGCCTAATTGGTCCAACTTTGTCCTTCTCGAGAACAGGCAGGTTTCAGTCTTCTCTTCTCCAGTCGTATGGCTTCTGCAAGACACTTTCGGCCCTTCTGCATAGCTTGTTCGAATCTTTACCCCTTAGAAGTATTATAACGTCCCCTAGGTAATTTATGGTGGTCATCTATAGGTGTGGCGATAAAATGTCCCCCTGTGTTCCACCTGTTCCTTAGCATAAGGTTTATCCAGTCTCCAAGGGCCCGGCCCACCCGGTACTGGTCTAAGGATTGGATCAGTGTGTCGGTCTGCACATTGTTAAACAGCCCCTCGATGTCGATGCATACCGCCAGTGTGTACGTTTTGGCATCGAAGGATTCTTCTATTTTATGTACAACCTCGTTCAGGGCAGTCTGCACAGACCTTCCCTTGACATAGGCACGCCGGTTGTATTTGAGCAGTTCGCTGGATGTCCTACTCTTTATCATGGTATCCACAATACGTTCCATGGTTTTGAGTAGAAAGGACGCAAGGCTTTGGTGTCGCACTTGTCTTGTCCGGTGTGGGTATAAAAACCACCCTTGCTTCCTCTTTCTGTAGTAACGCCGGAAATATTCCATCAGGTTTGGGTGATATATAATGGATCGTATTGGTCAAGTTCTTTGCCTGGCATTTCTTTATAGGCAAAAAGAGAATAATGGATAAGAATTGCTATGTTATTGGAGCTGTATCAGGTCATTGACCGATTCGAGCCATATGTGGTTTGGAATAGTAGAAGTCATTGTGGAGGCCACCGAAGCGTAGAGGTAAGCATGTCCGCCTATGACCCTGAACGCATGGGTTCGAATCCTGGCGAAACCATCAGAAAAATTGTGAGCTGTGGTTTTCCCCTCCTAATGCTGGCAACATTCGTGTGGTATTATGCCATGTAAAACTTCTCTCCTCGAAAGAGATGTCGCACTGCGGCACGCCGTTCGGACTCGGCTATAAAAAGAGGCCTTTCATCATTGAGCTTAAACTTGAATCGGATTGCACTCATTGATATATGAGAAGATTGCCCCCGTTCCTTAGTGGAATGTTCATAGACGTCATCCGATAAGAACTGCATCATATAGGGGCTCAAGAAATAAAATCAGGAGATCGGTTTATATGGGAGCTATATCAGTTTATTAACCGTAACAGACCATACTAAGCGGTATGTTGAAAATCAAAGATGAAGTAGTTGCGCATAAATTCAGACAAATCAGTTAAAAACTGCCCCCATCTAGGGACTCAAGAAGTTTAATTGGGAGATCGGTTAATATCGAAATAATATCAGGTTTTGGACAGATTCGGACCATATTTAGCACATCTGTTGAATGTCAAATCAGATAAGAATTCTCGCTCTCTAAAGGCTCAAGAAGTATAATCGGGAGATTGGTTTATATGAGAGCTCTTTCTACGCTTGGACCGATTTGGCTTATTTACAATCTTAACTGACCTACATCGATAATAAATGTTTGTGCAAAAAATCAATCGGCTAGCTTTACTTCTTCGAAAGTTAGCGTGCTTTCAACAGACGGACTGGCGGACATTGCTAGATCGACTCAGATTGCCGATATCGCCAAGAATATATATACTTTTTGGGTTCGCAGACAACTATTTCGAGATCTTACAAGCGGAATGAGGAAATTAGTATACCCCCATACTTTGGTGGAGGGTATAAAAATTGGATTTTTCTAAAAAGAGATGAGGTTCCATCGCTGATCGATATTCGAAGTGGAAGTTGAGTACATTAATCATTGCCACTTAAAGTTGGAGACAGCAGCCACTTCTTTTAGAGTCAAGCTTCTTTTTATACTCTCCACCATAGGATGGGGGTATACTAATTTCGTCATTTTGTTTGTAACACCTCGAAATATGCGTCTGAGACCCCATAAAGTACATGTATTCTTGATCGTCATGTCATTTTAAGTCGATCTAGCCATGTCAGTCCGTCTGTCCGTCTGTCCGCCCGTCTGTCTGTCTAACTAACTTTCGAAGGAATAAAGCTATCGACTTGAAATTTTGCTCAAATACTTTTTATTAGTGTAGGTCGGTTGGGATTATAAATTGGCCATATCAGTCCATGTTTTGATATAGCTGCCATATGAACCGATCTTGGGTCTTGACTTGACATGAGCCTATAGAGGGCGCAATTCTTGTTCGATTTGACAGAAATTTTGCACGTGAAACTTTGGTATCATTTCCAACAAGTGATAAGCATGATTTAAATTGGTCAATGTTTTGATATAGCTGCCATATAAACCGATCTTGGGTCTTGACTTCTTCAGCCTCTAGAGGGCGCAATTCTCGTCCGACTTGACTTGATTTTGCACGTGGTGTTTCGGTATCTCTTCCAACAACTGTGCTAAGTATGGCGCAAGTCGGTACATAACCTGATATAGCTGCCGTATAAACTGATCTGGGATGTTGACATCTTCAGCTTTTAGAGGGCGCATTTCTTATCCGATTGGAATGAAATTTTGCACGTGGTGTTTCGGAATCTCTTCCAACAACTGTGATAAGTATGGCGCAAGTCGGCACATAACCTGATATAGCTGCCATATAAACCGATCTGGGATGTTGACATCTTCAGCTTATAGAGGGCACAATTCTTATTCGATTTGGCTGTAATTTTGCACGTGGTGTTTCGGTATCACTTCCAACAACTGTGCTAAGTATGATTCAAATCGGTTCATAATCTGGTATAGCTGCCATGTAAACCGATCTTGCATCTTGACTTCTTGAGCCGCTAGGGGGCGCAATTCTCATCCAATTTGGCTGAAATTTTGCATGAAGTGTTTTGTCATGACTTCCAATAACTGTACTAAGTATGGTGCAAATCGGTAAATAACCTGATATAGCTGCCGTATAAACCGATCTGGGATCTTGACTTTCTGAGCCTCTAGAGTGCGTAATTCTTAACCGTTCTGGCAGAAGTTTTGTACAACGGCTTCTCTCATGACTTTCAACATTCGTGTTTAATATGGTCTGAATCGATTTATAGCTTGATACAGCTCCCATATAAACCGATATCCCGATTTCGCTTTTTGAGCCCCTACAAGGAGCAATTCTTATCCGAATGAACTGAAATATTACACAATGACTTCTACAATGTTCAGCATTCAATTCATTTATGGTCCGAATTGGGCTATAACCTGATATAGCTCCAATAGCATAACAGTTCATTTTCAACATTCTTTGTTAGCCCTAAAAAGAGAAACCGCGCAAAGAACTCGACAAATGCGACCATGGTGGAGGGTATATAAGATTCGGCCCGGCCGAACTTAGCACGCTCTTACTTGTTATTGTTCGGAATATTCTTCGATGAAGGGAGAGAGTAATCAGCAAGTTTTTGTTGCCAATTAATTTCCTGTCAGTTAATAAAAAAGTACAAGTAGCTGTAGAAAATATAATTTAATTTTTTATTTTTTACAAGGTTATGCAATTCTTGTTCGGCTTGATTATTTAATAAAAATAACAAAAAATAATAAATAACAAATTAAAATAATAATACTGTAAAAAACTAAAAAAAATGTTTAATATATGCCTCTTGTCACCTTCTCTTAGATTTTTTTGGCATGCAATTTATCTTGAATTTGCAGCAAACTAAGGCCTCTTGTCTCAAAGACAAAAAATATCACAAAAACAAAGGCCAAGGCACAGAATAGACCAAAACTCCAAAAAACATAATAAATGCCAAAACCAACAAGGATCGGGTATAGATAAATCAAAATAAAACTACTGATAAACATCAACGATGTTACAATGGTGGCCGCTGAGTATCTAACATTAGGTGCAAATATTTCACCCATTATAGCCATGGGCAGAGCTCCAAAACCAATGCAAAAGGCAAAGCTGTCCAAGACAAGAACTGCTATGGGAAGCCACAAAATCGAGGATATATCTCCGGTATCCATTTTCACAAAGAAAAAAACTCCCAGACTAGTTAGGCATAGAGTCATAACACCAGCCGAGATGAGCAATAAGAGTTTGCGTCCAAAATAATAGGCTATGTAGGAAGCCACACCGGATGAGAACACCTGTACCAAGCCCACAATGATGGCGGCAATGGGTGGATCCAAATCTGTAGCAGTGTTGGCAAATATCGATTGGGCATTGAAGAGGACCACATCGATGCCGCAAAACTGCTGGAACACTAAAAGACCGGAGGTTATAAATAAAGCTTGGCGATTGCCATTGCTGCCAAATCAGTCCCTAAATGATCCCTTGTTGGCTTGGGCCTCATCCACAGCCATTTGTATGAGGGCCATTTCACTTTGTACTCCCTCGGCACTTTGACCACGCAGGAATTGCAATGATTTTTGGGCATCTTCTTGACGTTTTTTACCCATTAAATAATAAGGAGTCTCTGGCATAAAAACGAAGCAAACATCAAAGACTATGGGTATGGCAAGGCAAGACCATTGCAGTATTTGATAGGAGACATAAGGACCTATGATGTAAACATAAAGGATGCCACCTGAAGATGGAAAAAGAGAGAGAGAGTGGTATCTTTGTCTTTCTTCCATACAACTTACTTTGCATAAATAAATTTATAAAAGATCCTGTGGTACCTCTTACACTATCCGAAGAAATTTCTCCCACATACATTGGTGTAGCGGCCATAACAAATCCACTTGCAAAACCCTGTATTCCACGAGCCATAATTAACATCCACACCTTGGAGGCAATCATAAGAAGTATAAAAGCCGTAATAAAAATAAGTGAACTGGCAAGAAGCACCCATTTGCTTCCAAACTTTTCCAACAATGGGCCCGCAACAAAGGAAGCTTGAAAGAAAGAAAGACTTGTGAACTATGAAGAGATATAGTCATAAATATGGAAATAACAGATCATAAAAGAGGAGATAATAACAGAAAACAAATACAAGCGTGCTAAGTTCGGCCGGGAACCCACCACCATGGATTCTTCTAACAATTAATACAAAACAAGTAAAAGCGTGCTAAGTTCGGCCGGGCCGAATCTTATATACCCTCCACCATGGATCGCATTTGTCGAGTTTTTGTCCCGGCATCTCTTCTTAGGCAAAAAAGGATATAAGAGAAGATTTGCTCTGTATTTAGAGCGATAAGAAGATATGGTCCGGTTTGGACCACAATTAAATTATATGTGGAGACCTGTGTAAAATGTCAGTCAATTCGAATAAGAATTGCCCCTTTGGGGGCTCAACAAGTAAAATAGAGAGATCGACTTATATGGAAGCTGTATCGGGCTAAAGACCCATTCGGACCATAATAAACACGTATAATGATGGTCATGAGAGTATCCGTCGTACATAATTTCAGGCAAATCGGATAATAATTGCGACCTCTAGAGGCTCAAGAAGTCAAGTCCCCAGATCTGTTTATATGACAGCTATATCAGGTTATGATCCGATTTGAACCATACTTAGCACAATTGTTGGATATCATAACAAAATACTACGTGCAAAAATTCATTCAAATCGGATAAGAATTGCGCCCTCTAGAGGTTCAAGAAGTCAAGACCCAAGATCGGTTTATATGACAGCTACATCAGGTTTTGAACCGATTTGAATCATACTTGGCACAGTTGTTGGATATCATAACAAAATACTTCAAATTGGATAAGAATTGCGCCCTCTAGAGGCTCAAGAAGTTAAGAGCCAAGATCGGTTTATATGACAGTTATATCAGGTTATGAACAAATTTGAACCATAATTGACACAGTTGTTGGATATCATAACAAAACACGTCGTGCAAAATTTCATTCCAATCGGATAAGAATTGTGCCCTCTAGAGGCTCAAGGAGTCAAGACCCAAGATCGGTTTATATGGCAGTTATATCAGGTTATGAACCGATTTGAACCATAATTGACACAGTTGTTGGATATCATAACAAAGCACGTCGTGAAAAATTTCATTCCAATCGGATAAGAATTGCGCCCTCTAGAGGCTCAAGAAGTCAAGACCCAAGATCGGTTTATATGGCAGCTATATCAAAACATGAACCGATATGGCCCATTTGCAATATCAACCGACCTACACTAATAAGAAATATTTGTGCAAAATTTCAAGCTGCTAGCTTTACTCCTTCGGAAGTTAGCGTGCTTTCGACAGATAGACGGACGGACGGACAGACGGACGGACATGGCTAGATCGACATAAAATTTCGCGACGATCAAGAATATATATTCTTTATGGCGTCTCAGACGAATATTTCGAGTAGTTACAAACAGATTGACGAAATTAGTATACCCCCCATCCTATGGTGGAGGGTATAAAAACGTCATGCACAATTTCAGCCAAATCTGATAAGAATTGGGCCCTCTAGTGGCTCAAGTAGTCAAGATCCCAGATCGGCTTATTTGGCAGCTATATCAGGTTATGTACCGATTTTACCCATACTATATCGATTTAAAATGTCATGACGATCAAAAATATATATATTGGATTGCCCAAAAAGTAATTGCGGATTTTTTAAAAGAAAGTATATGCATTTTTAATAAAACTTAGAATGAACTTTAATCAAATATACTTTTTTTACACTTTTTTTCTAAAGCACGCTAAAAGTAACAGCTGATAACTGACAGAAGAAAGAATGCAATTACAGAGTCACAAGCTGTGAAAAAATGTGAAAAATCCGCAATTACTTTTTGGGCAACCCAATAGTTTATGGGGTCTTAGACGAATATTTTGAGGTATTAAATGTTTTAATATAGCTGCCATATAAACCGGTTTTGGGTCTTGACCTCTTGAGCATCTAGAGGGCGCAATTCTTATCCGATTTGGCTGAAACTTTCCACGTTGTGTTTTGGTATCACTTCCAACAACTGTGCTGGGTATGGGTTAAATCGGTACATAACCTGACATAGCTGCCATATAAATCGATCTTGGATCTTGACTTCTTATGCCTCTAGAGGGCGCAATTCCTATCCGATCTGGTTGACATTTTGCATGAAGTGTTTTGTTATGACTTCCAACGACTGTGCTTTGGCTGAAATACGCATGAAGTGTTTTGTTGTGAAATTTTTCACGTGGTCTTTTGGTACCACTTCCAACAACTGTTCTAAGTATAGTTCAAATCGGTCCAAAACCTGATATTGCTGTCATATAAACCGATCTTGAATTTTGTATTCTTAAGCCACTAGAGGGCGCAATTCTTATCCGATTTGGCTAAAATTGAGCATGAAGTGTTGTGTTGTGACTTTCAAAAACTGTGCTAAATATGGTTCAAATCGGTACATAACCTGATATAGCTGCCATAAAAAGTGATCTGGGATCTTGACTTCTTAAGCCTCTAGAGGGCGCAATTCTTATCCGATTTGGATGAAATTGCGCATGAAGTGTTGTGTCATGACTTCCAACAACTGCGCTTAATATGGTTCAAATCGGTCTATAACCTAATATAGCTGCCATATAAACCGATCAGGGATCATGACTTCTTAAGCCTCTAGAGGGCGCAATTCTTATCCGATTGTGCTGACATTTTGTACAACGGCTTCTCTCGTGACCTTCAGCATACATGTCCAATTTGTTCTTAATCGATCTATAGCCTGATACAGCTCCCATATAAACCGATCTCCCGATTATGCTTCTTGAGCCTCTCCAGGGCGCAATTCTTATCCGAATGGACGAAAATAGTACCCAATGACTTCTACTATGGTCTTCAACAGTCAACTCACTTATGGTCCGAATCGGACTATAGCTTGATATACCCAAAGACCGTTGAGTACGGTGGAGAGCACGCTTTTTGTTTTGAGATAGGGCTCAATAAGTCCACTAACTCTCCTTAGCACAGTAAGAGAGAAGAAAGCTTTACTTTCCACTATTCCAATACAATTTAATCATCAATACTAAGAACAACGAACACATCAACATTGTCAAACTGTTTTTTTATTATATTATATTTTATTTTATTTTATTTTATATTATTTTATTTTATTTTATATTATTTTATTTTATTTTATTTTATTTTATTTTATTTTATTTTATTTTATTTTATTTTATTTTATTTTATTTTATTTCATTTTATTTCATTTTATTTTATTTTATTTTATTTTATTTTATTTTATTTTATTTTATTTTATTTTATTTTATTTTATTTTATTTTATTTTATTTTATTTTATTTTATTTTATTTTATTTTATTTTATTTTATTTTATTTTATTTTATTTTATTTTATTTTATTTTATTTTATTTTATTTTATTTTATTTTATTTTATTTTATTTTATTTTATTTTATTTTATTTTATTTTATTTTATTTTATTTTATTTTATTTTATTTTATTCTATTTTATTTTATTTTATTTTATTTTATTTTATTTTATTTTATCTTATTTTATTTTATTTTATTTTATTTTATTTTATTTTATTTTATTTTATTTTATTTTATTTTATTTTATTTTATTTTATTTTATTTTATTTTATTTTATTTTATTTTATTTTATTATATTTTATTTTATTTTATTTTATTTTATTTTATTTTATTTTATTTTATTTTATTTTATTTTATTTTATTTTATTTTATTTTATTTTATTTTATTTTATATTATTTTATTTTATTTTATTTTATTTTATTTTATTTTATTTTATTTTATTTTATTTTATTTTATTTTATTTTATTTTATTTTATTTTATTTTATTTTATTTTATTTTATTTCATTTTATTTTATTTTATTTTATTTTATTTGATTGAGCTCGTCTCGAAAGAGAAACAAACAAAAATTGTAAAAATTTAATGATCTTCGCCCTAACAGGCAAAAAAACTTGAAAAATGTAAATTTGTTTTCTTATTAATTTTTTTAATTTTTGGTTTTCCTGTTTATTTTATTATAATAATATTCTCACATACTTATCACATTAAATCGTATATATATAGTGATTCATTGGTATACTTAAATAACTAAGAACAACTTTGTATATATAATAAAGTACATACATAATAAAAAATAGATATACAAGTCTAAAATCTATCTAAAAATACTATAGTGTGCTTGTGTTTAGTCCTTGATTTGTAAAATACTCAAAAAATATATATTTCGATATCTCACAAAATGTTTATTTTATGGCGACCATGCCGCAGCAGTATATCATCTCTACCTCGTCTACTCAACTCTATTTGCCATTTAGTTTGTCTTGAATCTCCTGCAAGCTCAGACCCTTGGTCTCCATCACTACGAACAGCACAAAGAAGAAGGCCACAACACAGAAGATGCCAAACAACCAGAAGGCATAGTAGGTGCCCAAGGCATCCAGAGCGGGATAGAAATAGGTGACCAGAAAGCCACACATCCAGCAGGTAGAGGCCACAATGGATGAGGCTATGGACTTAACATTGGCAGGGAACATCTCACCCATGACGGCCCAGGGTAGGGGTCCAAAGCCCACACAGTAGACAATGTTATAGACCACAAGGGCTGGCACGGGCAACCATAGGACACTGGAGACATCGCCCACCTTTAGCTTCATGTAGAAGAAGGTGCCCAAAGCGGCCAAACCCACGGTCATAACACTCGAAGAGATTAAAAGTATAATTTTGCGTCCCATGCGATCGGCTATTATGGGTGTCAAACCCGATGAGGCCACTTGCACCACACCAATAATGATGGTGGCCACTGCGGGATCCAAATCTGTGCCAGCACTTTGGAAAATCGATTGGGAATTGAAAAGCACCACATTGATACCCGAGAATTGTTGGAATACCAAAAGACCGGCAGAGATGAAGAGAGCTTTGCGATTGCCTGGATTCTTGATGATGTCGGTAACGGAGCCCTTGTTGGCCATGGACTCTTCCACACTGGCCTGTATGCCCGCCATCTCATCCTGGGCACCACTAGCACTTTGTCCGCGCAGGAATTGCAAAGATTTTAAGGCCTCCATTTTGCGACCCTTACCCGCCAGATAGTAGGGACTTTCGGGCATAAAAAAGAAGCAGGCATCGAAAACAATGGGCACAACTATGCAACACCATTGCAAGGCTTGATAGGACACAAAGGGACCTATGCAATACACATACAAAATGCCAGCTAAAAAGAGAGACAAAGAAATGTTATGACCTTAGTGGCTGGAAATTTGAAACTTTTTATTTGCCAGTCTTAACTTACACACAATGAACAATTGCATTAGAGAGCCTGTGGCACCTCTCACACTGTCCGTGGCTATCTCACCCACATACATGGGCTGCACTGTCATCACAAAGCCCACACCAAAGCCTTGAACCAGACGAGCCACCAATAAAACCGCCACTGATCCACCGACCATCATGAGCGCATAGGCAATCACAAAAAATAGCGAACTGGATAGCAGAACCCATTTGCGACCGATTTTATCGGCCAATGGACCAGCGACAAATGGAGCTGGAAATGAAAGAGAGAGAGAGAGAATAAAAGCAAAACGAATAAAATGTTTGTTTTAGGACACATTTACCTAGTTTTACTTTAGTGGGTGTTTGAGTTAGAGAGTTAGTGGGAGAGTTATTGGGTACTGAATGGCCATTTGAAAACATTTAATGAGTATTTTTAGACGACACAGTTATGACTTAGAATTTCGGAAAAATTCGCAAAATTTAGAATTCTTGTTTTCATAAAATATGGATTTTCAAGCACAAAATGTTTCAAGCTTAGTTTATAAAAATTAAAATCTTTCAACGAATATTTGATAACAAAACAAGTAAAAAAAGCGTTAAGTTCGGCCGAGCCGAACTTTGGATACCCACCACCTCGGGTATATATTTAAACCACCTTCAACTAATCCGGTTAAAAATTCATAATTTATGTCCCCATAGCAGCTATATCGAAATATGGTCCGATTTGGACCAAATTCGACACGAATATTGAGTTCTCTAATAAGTACAAGTTATTGTTCAATTTTTAAGAACAAATTATTGGTCTTTTTGGTAGCCATATCGAAATATAGTCCGCGCTGAACCATATACGACACGGATGATGAAAAGCCTAACATAAGCCACTGTGTCAAATTTCAGCGAAATCGGATTATAAATGTGCCATTTAATGGGGCCAAGACTTTAAATCGAGAGATCGGTCTATATGGCAGCTATATCCAAATCTGAACCGATTTGGGCGAAATTGAAGAAGGCTGTCGAAGGGCCTAACACAACTCACTGTTTCGGCTAAATCGGATAATAAATGAGCCTTTTATGGGACCAAAATCTTAAATCGAGAGATCGGTCTGTATGATAGCTATATCCAAATCTGAACCGATCTGAGCCAAATTGAAGAAGTATATCGACTGGCCTTACACAACTCACTGTCCCAAATATCGGCGAAATCGGGCAATAAGTGCGCCTTTTATGGGCCCAATACCTAAAATCGAGAGATCGGTCCAGATGACAGCTATATCCAAATCTAGACCGATCTGGGCCAAATTGGAGAAGAATGTCGAAGGGCCTAACGCAACTCACTGTCCCAAATTTCGTCGAAATCGGACAGTAAATGCGTCTTTTATGGACCCAACACCTTAAATCGAGAGATCGATCTATATGGCAGCTATATCCAAATCTGAACCGATTTGGGCCAAATTGAAGAGGGACGTTGAAGGGCCTTACATATCTCACTGTCCCAAATTTCGGCGAAATCGGGAAATAAGTGCGCCTTTTTTGGGCCCAATACTTTAAATTGAGAGATCGGTCTATATGACAGCTATATCTAAATCTGAACCGATTTGGGCCAAATTGAAGAGAGATGTTGAAGGGCCTTAAATATCTCACTGTCCCAAATTTCGGCGAAATCGGGCAATAAGTGCGCCTTTTATGGACCCAATACCTTAAATCGAGAGATCGGTCTATATGACAGCTATATCCAAATCTGAACCGATCTGGGCCAAATTGAAGAGGGATATCGAAGGGCCTAACACAACTCACTGTCCCAAATTTCGGCGAAATCGGGCAATAAGTGGGCCTTTTATGGACCCAACACCTTAAATCGAGAGATCGGTCTATATGGCAGCTATATCCAAGTCTGAACCGATTTGGGCCAAATTGAAGAGGGATATCGAAGGGCCTAACACAACTCACTGTCCCAAATCTCGTCGAAATCGGACAGTAAATGCGTCTTTTATGGACCCAACACCTTAAATCGAGAGATCGATCTATATGGCAGCTATATCCAAATCTGAACCGATTTGGGCCAAATTGAAGAGGGACGTTGAAGGGCCTTACATATCTCACTGCCCCAAATTTCGGCGAAATCGGACAATAAATGCGTCTTTTATGTGCCCAATACCTTAAATTGAGAGATGGGTTTATATGGCAGCTATATCCAAATCTGGGCCGATCTGGGCCAAATTGAAGAAGGATATCGACTGGCATTACACAACTCACTGTCCCAAATTTTAGCAAAATCGGATAATGAATGTGGCTTTTATGGGCGTAAGACCTTTAATCAAGAGATCGGTCTGTATGGCAGCTATATTCAAATTTGGACCGATCTGGGCCAAATTGAAGAAGGATATCGACTGGCCTTACACAACTCACTGTTCTTAATTTCAGCACAATCGGATAGTAAATGTGGCTTTTGTGGGCCAAAGACCCTAAATCGGCGGATCGGTCTATATGGGGGCTATATCATGATATAGGCCATTTTCGAACTTAAACAGCCTATAGACAAAAAAAAAAAAGAATCTGTGCAAAGTTTCAGCTCAATATCTCTATTTTTTAAGACTGTATCGTGATTTCAACGGAAAGACGGACGGACATGGCTAGATCGTCTTAAATTTTTACGGCGATCAAGGATATATATACCTTATAGGGTCGGAAATGGATATTTCGATGTGTTGCAAACGGAATGAATATACTCCCATCCTTCGGTGGTGGGTATAACAAGTAAAAACGTGTTAAGTTCGGATGTGACGAACTTTGGATACCCACCACCATGGATAAATTAACCACCATGTTTTATAAAAACTCCACATCCACAGTAATATGCAAATGGGGGCTGCTCTGGATCATATTTGATTCGTAATCATTATCTTTAATTTGATAAACATTATCTTTAATTTGATATTGGACGATAACGACAATATGAGTCTCAAATTAAAGGTATTTGTGAATAGCTTACGAATATCGTGTGGAAAGAGCAATAGGCTATATAATTAGTTGATATCAGGCGAACCCTCCCCTCACCCCAAAAGCACCACCCAAAAATATAAGTTGACCGACCGGGACAAAATCGAACTCAAATGATAGGTATTAGTGAATAGATAAAGAATATGGTCTGAATGGAGCAATAGGCTGAAGTATTTGTTAATATCGTAAGGGGGCGGACCCTCCCCCTTACCGCAAAAGCACCAGAGAGTAGGGAGTAAGGAGTAGATTACGAATATGGTCTAAAAGGAGCAATAGACTGTAGTATTTGTTGATATCGTAAGGGGCGGACCCTCCCCCTTAAACCAATGCACCAGCCAAAAATAAAAGTGGTCCGATCCGGACAATATGGAACAATGTCATTCAAAGCATGAGAGCAGTGCGAATATCGAATGGTGAGTTTCAAACTCACATCGCGGAATTAATATAAAGTAAATATAAAAGCACCACCCAAAAAATAAAAGTGAACCGATCGGGACGAAATGGAACTCAAATGATAGGTATTAGCGAGTAGATACTGAATATGGTCTGAATGGAGCAAAAGGCTATAGATTTTTTTGATATCGTAAGGGAGCATACTCTTCACCTTACCCCAAAAGCACCAGGGAGTAGATTACGAATATGGTCTGAAAGGAACAATAGGATATAGAAGTTGTTATTAACGTAAGGGGGCGGACCCTCACCCTAACCCCCAAAAGCACCACACAAAAATAAAAGTGGACCGACCGGGACTATATGGAACTCAGCCATTCAAAGCATGAGAGCAGTGCGAATACCGAGTGGTGAGTTTTACACTAACAACGCGGAATAAGTATAAAGTGGAAAAAAATGATACCAATACAAATAATATCATCTTATAATACGCTCCACTATAGGATAATTTCGGCATTCTCTTCGTAACTTCTCGAAATATGCGTCTTAGACCCTATGAAGTATATATTCTTGATCGTCATGACATTTTAAGTCGATCTAACCATGTCCGTCCGTCTGCCTTGAAATTTTGCACAAATACTTTTTATTATTGTAGGTCGGTTGAGATTGTAAATAGGCAAAATCGGTCCAAGTTTTGATATAGCTGTCATATAAACCGATATTGGGTCTTGACTTTTGAGCCTCTAGAGATATGGTATCACTTCCAACAACTGTGCTAAGTATGATTCAAATCGGTTCATAACTTGATATAGCTGCCATATAAACCGATTTTCCGATTAGACTTCTTGAACTTGTAGAGGCCGCAATTCTTATCCGACTTGGCCGAAATTTTGCACATGGTGTTTTGGCATGACTTCCAAAAACTGTGCCAAGTAAGTTCTAAATCGGTACATAATCTGATATAGCTGCTATATAAACCGATCTCCCGATTAGACTTCTTGAGCTTCTACAGGGCGCAATTCTTATCAGACTTGGCTGAAATTTTGCACGTGGTGTTTTGGTACTCTCAACAACTATGTCAAGTATGGTCTAAATCGGAAGATAACCGGATATAAATGGCAATTAGACCGATCTCCCAATTTCACACTCTGAGCCACTGGAGGGCGCAAATTTTACTCGATTTACCTGAAATGTTTGGTAGTTTTGGTGGTATTTTTCTATGACTTCTAACAGCCATGAAATGTATGTTCCATATCGGTCAATAACTTGATGTAGCTCACATATATATTCCAAAAGTCATTCAAAAAATTTGACAAATACGATCCATGGTGGAGGGTAAATAAGATTCGGCCCGGCCGAACTTAGCACGCTTTTTTTTGCTTTTATTTTCCTATGGACTTTTCAAAGCCAGGGAGCCTGTGTTTCGGACATGGATACATTGTAAGGTCCTGGCGATTAAAATTTGCACAAATTTTCGATTTTCAAAAGAATTCGTAACTTAGACAAAATTTTCGTCATAATTCCCAACGAACGCATCTCATTGATCACCTTTGCCAGAGCCAAGTTTTTCATTGTTAGTTAAAATAAACACTACTTCAAAACTTTAATCAATTCATTCAACTCAACTCACCTACTAAGGCTCCCAAAGCGACAATTGATGAAATCCATGCTTCATCTGTTGAATCAATAGGATGATCTAGAGGTGAATCAGAGGTATCACTTGATTTTAATTTGGGGGTAACAGGTGAGGTCCAACCCAAACATGTACCAACAGCAAAGGCTGATAAATTGGCTGCCGAAAAGCAAAATAAAAAAAATAAAAATTATCACTTAAAAAGTGTGCTCTAAGGCCATTTTACTTACCTGCTACGGCTGCTAGAAAAATACGTCCTGTTTTGACGGGCTCCATTGTGTGATTGCGTGATTGCGAGGGAGTAAATCCTTCACTCATTTGAAATGGACTTACTTCTTGGTATCTGATTTGTGGTGCGTTCAAATTCATTTAGTGAACAGGCGAATGACACTTAAAATGACAGCTAAAATGCAAAAACGAAACAACAACAATTAGATATGGCAATAAATGCAACAACAACACCAGCAATATAAATAAAAGGAGAAAGGAGGTTGTTCAAATGGTGATGGCATTGATGGTGGTAATAAAAACTATACACATGACTGAATGCATATTGACTGGTGAATGTTGACAAATGTGATAATCGGGGACTGCACGCCTTTCTGACCGACCATCAACAAGTGGTAGTGAAAAATTTTATTACTCATGAAAATGAATTACAAATTCTTGTGAATTTGTGAAACTGACAAGAATCAATACAGGACATGCTACTATTACTCATTCACTTGTCAAATGGTTAACATTCATGGAAAAAGACTATTGCAGATAATTCAAGATGGAATTATAATCAGATATAAAAATTGGAGTTTAAACATGAATGGGACAGCACTCATTGATATGTGAAAGCTTTGCCTCTGTTCCTGGAATGGAATGTTCATGGGCAAATTTGTTGGAGAAAATCCCCACAACTCCCTTTAATGGGCAACTCCCTTTATGCTTGAAAAAGTAGTTAAAATGTAGAGAAAAGAAACGTCTATTCCGCAACAAGAAGTGAAAATCAAAAGAAGAGCACATGAGCGAATCGAGATATTTCGGGGTCACAATTAAGCCCAGAAGTTCCGCCAAAGAATGAAACATCAATCTGATGACCTTGGCACAGGTGCATACTCCGTAAGACAAAGAAGAAAATCTGGTAGCATATATAGAGGTGTGCTTACGGAATGGAAAGAAAAATTTTTCCAATCCTTGGTACTCGATAGTTTATACCCCAAAAACAATCGCTGTTGAAGGTGTAGAATTTATAATGCCTAGTCAGAATGAGGTCCACATAGCAGTAACCCGGTTGAAGAACAACAAGGCAGCAAGTGCCGATAGGGTACCGGTTGAAATATTTTATACCGGAAGCGTCACTTTGATGACGCGTATACATCCGCCCACCAGGCATGAAGAACGCATACCCGATGATTAGAGCCTCAGCGTACTATGGCCCGTGCCCAAAAATGGATACATCACAAACAAAAAGGAACTTAAATTAAGATCATATGTGCATTTTATCTACAAAATTTCTAGTAATTCAGCGAAAATTTTAAGCTTCTTGAGGCCGTAAAAGACTAATGGGGAGTTCGCTTTATATAGGAGTTATTGGGTTGCCCAAAAAGTAATTGCGGTTTTTTTAAAAGAAAGTAAATGCATTTTTAATAAAACTTAGAATGAACTTTAATCAAATAAACTTTTTTTACACTTTTTTTCTAAAGCAACCTAAAAGTAATAGCTGATAACTGACAGAAGAAAGAATGCAATTTCAGAGTCACAAGCTGTGAAAAAATTTGTCAACGCCGACTATATGAAAAATCCGCAATTACTTTTTGGGCAACCCAATATATCAGGTAATAGGCCTATTTGGACCACATCTTCTTTTATATTTAACCAATATGAAAGGAATGTCCCATATACATGCAGTGCATTGCGTTGGGGAATGGAAAATGAGCAATCGGAGCGAAAGAGGTTGAAGTGTTTATTCACATTTTTTTTTAATTTCTACAGGTCGGTAATGGGAAAGATATTTGCCCGAAGTCGATGTCATTCGCATTGTCTAGGCAACTAACGAGTTTTTAAGGATATGCTAAGTCGGTCCACTGGCCAATAGATCACATACTAATGTGCGTTCCTAGAAAATCCCGTATCCCTGGCAAACCTCCTTACTTCAGGTATAAGAAGACGAATCTTTGCAAAGCAAACATCATAATATTGGGTTGCCCAAAAAGTAATTGCGGATTTTTCATATAGTCGGCGTTGACAAATTTTTTCACAGCTTGTGACTCTGTAATTGCATTCTTTCTTCTGTCAGTTATCAGCTGTTACTTTTAGCTTGCTTTAGAAAAAAGTGTAAAAAAAGTATATTTGATTAAGGTTCATTCTAAATAAGTTTTATTAAAAATGCATTTACTTTCTTTTAAAAAATCCGCAATTACTTTTTGGGCAACCCAATAGTATTTATTAACCAGTAAGGAAAGGCAAAAGTCGGGCGGGGCCGACTATATAATACCCTACACCACCCAGAATACGTACTTCTTTCAATACATGGAACCTATGTTGAAATCTATTCAGACTTTAATTTTGCATACTTATTGAAAGATTAAATAAAGCCTAGTAAATTTTTTTACGAAGATATATGTCGGAGCTATATCTAAACCAGGATCGACTTTGATGAAATTTTGCACACGCATTGGGATGTTAAAAAAATATCTAGTGCTAAAAATCGGACAAAAACTATGGCATCTACAGCTTTAAATGGCCATGTCGGATGAAAGATATAAATATATGGGAGCTATATCTTAATCTGTTCCAATTTTTACGAAATTTTGAACACACATGAGGACATCGCATAAAACACCTCACGCTAAATTTTATACAGATCGGACCAAAACTGTGGCTTCTGCAAGCTTAAAAGGCCATATCGGATGAAAGATATATACACGTATAAAAAAGTCAAACACCTCTTGCTTAATTCTACACAGAACAGACCAATATTGTGCCTTCTACGGTCCTTAAAGGCCATATCGGATGAAAGATATATATGGGAGCTATATCTAAATCTGAACCGATTTTGACGAAATTTTTTACACACATGAGGACGTTGAATAGAACACCTCACGCGAAATTTTGTATAGATCGGAATAAAAATGCGGCTCCTACAGCCTTAAAAGACCATATCGGATGAAAGTTATATATGGGAGCTATATTTAAATTTGGTCCGATTTTGACAACATTTTGTACACATATGAGGACGTCAAATAATACACCTCATATCAAATTTTGTAGAAATCGGACCAAAACTGTGGCTTCTACAGGCTTAAAAGGCCATATGAGATAAATATATATATGGGAGCTATATCTAAATCTGAACTGATTTCTTCTAAAATCAATAGCGTTTGTCCTTGGACCAAAAAAAGGGCTTGTTCAGAATTCCATGACAATCGGACAACAAATGCGACTTGTACCTTGATCACAAGAAAACATGGACAGACAGACTAAATCGAATCAGGATTCGATGCCGATTTAGCTATGCCCACCTGTTCGATTTAGCTATGCCCACCTGTTCGATTTAGCTATGCCCACCTGTTCGTCTGTCTGTCCATGTTTTCTTGTGATCAAGGTACAAGTCGCATTTGTTGTCCGATTGTCATGGAATTCTGCACAAGCCTTTTTTTGTTTTTGGTCGAAGGACAAATGCTATTGATTTTGGAAGAAATCGGTTCAGATTTAGATTCTATACCGATTCTAAGCCGATCCGTATACTTATCAATGGGTCTAGCTCTTCTCCTTCTTTGCGTTGCAAACAAATGCACAAAGTTATAATACCCTGTACCACAGTAGTAGTGAAAGGTATAAACAGTACCACGTTGCCCACATTCCAACGGTGCTCAAGTGAAACAATGGAGTTGGATACCCTTACATCGTCGGTCAACACCATCGCTCTCCTCTGAATCCGGTAAAATAGCTCCAAGGAGGATTTTGGAGCCCCCGCTCAAATATGGAAGTTATATTCCATCTTAGGCCTGATTTGGCACTTGAATGCTTCTTTCGAACAAACAGCACTATGTCGTTCGTGCATTAAAATCTACTCTGTAAGTCCCGCAGAGATGGCTGTCATCCGCAAATGTGTTGATCATATTAGAAGTTTGAGTCCAAGCGATTATCAATCAAAATAAAATCACCCTTTACAATCGAGGGTTGCCCAAAAAGTAATTGCGGATTTTTTTAAAGAAAGTAAATGCATTTTTAATAAAACTTAGAATGAACTTTAATCAAATATACTTTTTTTACACTTTTTTTCTAAAGCAAGCTAAAAGTAACAGCTGATAATTGACAGAAGAAAGAATGCATTTACAGAGTCACAAGCTGTGAAAAAATTTGTCAACGCCGACTATATGAAAAATCCGCAATTACTTTTTGGGCAACCCAATAGAAGCTAAATCAGGTTATTCACCGATTTGGACCATACTTGGCACTGACGTTGGAAGTCATAATAAAACAACACGTACAAAATTTTAGCAAAATCGTACAACAATTGAAGCTTCCAGGTGCTCGAGATCTCAAAACTGGAGGTCGGTTTATGTCGAAGCTATATTAGGTTATACATCTATTGGGACCATGGTTGTTTGAAGTCATAACAACACTCCCCAACTTTAAAAGAAATGTTAAAAACGAATCGAATTAAACTGTTTAGTAAAGATATTAGCAATCGACACAATCAGCGCACATGTTGGAATATAGACAATTTCTATTCTAAGGTGCATGGACATGGAAAGTTTATAAGTTCTTCCTTTGTTAAACTAAGGCGCACTGTATACAAAAAAAAAAAAAAAAAAAAAAAAAACAAGTAAAAATGTTCGGCTGTGCCGAACTTTGGACACCCACCACCAAGGATATTCTATCCTATTTTACTATAACTCCACTACTATATCCATAGTTACGTGTATATAGGTGCTGGTCTCGATCATATTCTATTCAGGTCCCGCTTTTTATGGGATTAAGACCCGAAATTAGAAGATCGGTCTATATGACAGCTATATCTGTATAGCCTGATCTGATTCATATATGAGTCGAATGTTGGAAGGCTTAAAGCAACTCACTCGGAGGCCACCGTAGCGCAGAGGTTAACATGTCCGCCTATGACGCTGAACGCCTGGGTTTGAATCCTGGCGAGACCATCAGAAAAAATTATCAGCGGTGGTTTTCCCCTCCTAATGCTGGCAACATTTGGGAGGTACTATTTATGCCATGTAAAACTTCTCTTCAAAGAGGTGTCGCACTGCGGCACGCCGTTCGGACTCGGCTATAAAAAGGAGGCCCCTTATCATTGAGCCTAAAAACTTGAATCGGACTGCACTCATTGATATGTGAGAAGTTTGCCCCTTTTCCTTAGTGGAATGTTCATGGGCAAAATTTGCAATTTGCAAAGCAACTCACTATTTCAAATTTTAACGAAATCAGGTAATAAATAAAGCTTTTATGAGCTTCAGACCCTTTATCGGCTTATCGGTCTATATGTCAGCTATATCCAAATACAGTCCAATCTTTACCATATTTGGATCAGATGGCGGGTGGCTTAAAACAACTCACTGTTTAAAATTTCAGCGAAATTAGGTAATACATGCAGTTTTTATGGGTTCCAGACCCTCAAACGGTAGATCGGTCTATATGACAGCTATATCTAAATATAGTTCGATCTGAACCATATATGGGGCGGATGTCGAGAGGCCTAAAACAACGCACTGTTTCAAATTTCAACGAAATCGAATAAAAAATATAGCTTTTATGGGCTTCATACCCTTTATCGAGAGATCGGTCTATATGGCAGCTATATCTAAAAATAGTCCGATATGAATTATATTAAAGTCGATTATAAGGAGGTTCAAAAAAACTTACTGTGTCAAATTTCCGCAAAATCGGGTTATAAATAACGCTTTTATGGGCTTCAGACCCCTTATCGGCAAATCGGTCTATATGGCAGCTATATCTAAATATAGTCCGATCTGAACCATATTTGGGTCAGATGTCGGGAGACCTAAAACTACTCACTGTTTAAAATTTCAGCGAAATCGGATAAAAAATAAAGCATTTATGGGTATTAGACCCTTTATCGGCAGATCAGTCTATATAGTAGTTATATTCAAATATGGTCCGATTTGGCCCGTTCAAGAACTTAACCAGCGTGCATCAAAAATATATATCTGTGCCAAATTTCAGCCCAATATCTCAATTTTTGAAGGCTGTGGAGTGATTACAACAAACGGTCGGACAGACGGACAGACACACGGACATCGTTAAATCGTCTTAGACGATCCGACGACGATCCGAAATATATAAACTTTGTAGGGTCGGATATTGATATTTCATCGATGTCATGCAAACGAAATGACTAAATGAATATACCCCCTATCCTATGGTGATGGGTATAATAAGTCTATATGATGACTACTTCAGTACTATCTATCTGTATGCCAAATGCGTTCAATTTAAAAGTGACTTCAAGTATTATTAATATACGTGTATGTCTCTAACCGTAAACAGTAATACCAATTTAAAACCTTGAAAACCAAACATTTGTCTAACCGTACTAGTATTTGAATATTACCCAATTTTTCGATAAAGTTTTAATAAAATCTAACGAAAAACCAAATTAAGCCTAAATTTAAGGTTGGCATTAAAATTTGGAATTCAAGCGTTTAAAAATAAGTAAAAATCCCCCAAACAAAAGCTTTCATTGCGATTTAAAGACAAAATACCCAGACAATTCCAAAAAACGCAAACAAATGCAATTAAATTATTTTTTTTTATAACTGTCATGACAATAACGATGAGAACACGAATGAATCCAAAAACGAATTTATAAAAATTCAAATCAACAAATCCATTTCATACAAACAAAAAGGTAGCGATTGTTTGTTTTAAAAAAATTAAATCAAAACACAAGATAAAAAGTTCACACTTCCGATTTTCTAAACGTGATTTGGTTGCAAATGTGGGTGACAATTCTTGGTAAACTTAACTGTGAACAAAATTTGTGAAAAGCTAAAGGCTGAAACAATGAAAAAATTAACTAGTAAAAAGGCGTTAAGTTCGGCCGGGCCGAACTTTGGATACCCACCACCTCGGGTATATATGTAAACCGTCTTTCGCCAAAATCCTGTGAAAAATGCATACCTTATGCCCCATAGCAGCTATATCGAAATATGTTCCGATTCGGACAAAATACTAACAAGTACAAGTCATTGTTCAATTTTGTAGAGCAAAATATTGGTCTTTTTGGTAACTAAATTGAAATATAGACCGATCTGAAGCATATACGACACGGATGTCGAAAAGCCTAACATAAGTCACTATGCCAAATTTCAGTGAAATCGGATTATAAATGCATATTTTATGGGGCCAAGACTTTTACTCGAAATGTCGGTCTATATGGCAGCTATATTCGAATCGATCTGGGCCAAATTAAGGAAGGATGTCGAAGGGCCTAACACAGCTCACTGTCCCAAATTTCGGCGACATCTGACAATAAATAGGCCTTTTATTGGCCCAAAACTTTGAATCGAGAGATCGGTCTATATGGCAGCTATATCCAAATTTGGACCTATCTGAGCCAAATTGACGAAGAATATCGAAGGGCCAAACACAACTCACTACCCCAAATTTTGGCAAAATCTGACAATAAATGAGCCTTGTATAGGCGCAATACCTTAAATCGAGAGATCGGTCTATATGGCAGCTATATCTAGATCTATACCGATCTGAGCCAAATTAAAGATAGATGTTGGGTGGTCTAACGCAACTCACTGTCCCAAATTTCAGCAAAATCGGATAAAAAATGTGGCTTCTATGGGCCTAAGACCCTAAATCGGAGGATAGGTCTATATGGCAGCTATATCCAAATCTGGACCGATCTGGGCCATATTGCAGAGTTATGTCAAGGGGCTTTACGTTACTCACTGTCAAAAATTTCAGCTAAATCGGATAATAAATGTGGCTTTTATGGGCCCTAGACCCTAAATCGGAGGATAGGTCTATTTGACAGCTATATCCAAATCTGGACCGATATGGGCCAAATTGACGGAGGATGTCTAAGGGCCTAACACAATCACTGTCCCAAATTTCAGCCAAATCGGATAATAAATGTGGCTTTTATGGGCCTAAGACCTAAATCGGCCGATCGGTCTATATGGCAGCTATATCCAAATCTGGACCGATCTGAGCCAAATTGATGAGGGATGTCTAAAGGCCTAACACAACTCACTGTCCTAAATTTCAGCCAAATCGGATAATAAATGTGGCTTTTATGGGCCTAAGACCCTAAATCGGCCGATCGGTCTATATGGGGGCTATATCAAGATATAGTCCGATATAGCCCATCTTCGAACTTAACCTGCTTATGAACAAAAACTGACTCTGTGCAAAATTTCAGCTCAATATCTCTATTTTTAAAGACTGTAGCGTGATTTCAACAGACAGACGGACAGACAGACGGACATGTCCAGATCGTCTTAGATTTTTACGCTGATCAAGAATATAAATACTTTATAGGGTCGGATAAGGCTATTTCGATGTGTTGCAAACGGAATGACAAAATGAGTATACCCCCATCCTTTGGTGGTGGGTATAAAAATAACAAGATTTCGTTTTTATACCCACCACTGCAGGATAGGGGGTGTATTCATTTAGTCATTCCGTTTGCAACACATCGAAATATCAATTTCCGACCCTTCGAAGTATATATATTTCGGATCGTCGTAAATTCTAAAACGATTTAACGATGTCCGTGTGTCTGTCCATCTATCCGTCTGTCCATCTGTCCGTCCGTCTGTTGTAATCACTCTAGAGCCTTTAAAAATTGAGATATTGAGCTGAAATTTGTCACAGATACGTCTTTTTGATATGGTAAAGTTCATGAACGGGCCAAATCGGACCATATTTGGATATAGCTGCTATATAGATCGATTTTCCGATAAAGGGTCTAATGCCTATAAAAACTTTTATTTCCATCCGATTTTGCTGAAATTTGAATAAGTGAGTTTAAGGCTTCCCAAATACAAATATGCTTCAGATCGGATTATATTTAGATATATTGGGTTGCCCAAAAAGTAATTGCGGATTTTTTAAAAGAAAGAAAAAGCATTTTTAATAAAACTTAGAATGAACTTTAATCAAATATACTTTTTTTACACTTTTTTTCTAAAGCAAGCTAACAGCTGATAACTGACAGAAGAAAGAATGCAATTACAGAGTCATAAGCTGTGAAAAAAATTGTCAACGCTGACTGCATGAAAAATCCGCAATTACTTTTGGGCAACCCAATAGCTACCATATAGACCGATCTCCCGATAAGGGGTCTGAAGGTCATAAAAGCTTTATTTATTACCTGATTTCGCTTAAATTGAAAACAGTGAGTTATTTAAAGCTTCCCGATATCTGATCTAAATATGGTTCAGATCGGACTATATTTAGATTTAGCTGCCATATAGGCCGGTCTGTCGATAAGGGGCCTGAAGGTCATAAAAGCTTAATTTTTTATCCGGTTTCGCTGACATTTGAAACACTGCGTAGCTTTAAGCCTCCCAATATCCGACCTTGATATGGTACATATCGGTCTATATTTATATATAGCTGCCATATAGACCGATCTGCCGATAAGGGGACTGAAGCCCATAAAAGCTTTATTTATTACCCGATTTCGCTGAAATTTCAAACAGTGAGTTATTTTTAGCCTCCGGACACCCGACCTTAATATGGTTCAGATCGGACTATATTTAGATATAGCTGCCATATAGACCGATCTGCCGATAAGGGGACTGAAGCCCATAAAAGCTTTATTTATTACCCGATTTCGCTCAATTTTTAAACAATGAGTAGATTAAAACCTCCCTACATCCGACCTTAATATGGTTCAGATTGGTTTATAATTGGATACATCTGCCAAAAAGTATTTTGTTCTACAAAATTGAATAGTGACATTTATATTAGACCACTCAATGTCCGTGGCGAAGTTGGGTGCTTAAGTTATCCAATTTTCACCGGATTGTGACGAAAGGGATTTTTCATATATACTCGAGGTTCGGCCAGGCCAAACTTAATGCCTTTTTACTTGTTTTGTTTCAATCTGTTTCAATGTTCAGTATGACATGATATTTACAATTTCCTTGTATAGGACACCTTACAGAATATTTTGGGTTAGGGATGTTTTTTTTACTAACAATCATATTAAGTACACACAAATATCACTTTTAATTAGTTTCTATTTTTATTGAAGAAACTCAAATTTTGAACAAAGTTTTCTTTAACACAAAAACTATAATGGAAGTATCATTGAAATAAAATATTTTATGTTTTTTTCATTAAATTGGTGCTAAATTAATTATTTTTATCTTCACAATTATGCATTCTAGCAAGAAAGTCCATGAATTGTTCATTGGTCTAATATAAAGTCCTTGAACATATTCCACTTCTACACACAAACTTATTCTCATTAATATTTCCAACTCTTACTTTATTTAAAAAATTAAAAACGAATATCCTGTTAAATTTTCACACCCACGTACAATGCACAAAAACCTTTTCTATAACTTGTTGTTACACACAATTGTAAAACTGTAATAAATAAATTTTACGAAATGCACTTCAATATAAAGATTCGGTTTCTCGACTATCTAACATGGCATAATAACAACAACAATAACAGCAAAGTTTTTGAAGACGACTACTGCCATATCCAGACGGACGAATGGACAAACACCTCTCCCGGCCCGATACAAGTATGTGTGTTATCTGTTTGCAATCAGACTTGTACTCGACATATGTAAATAGACAAAATCGGAAACGTAATGAAATTGTAACGAATTGCATTGGATAGAAATTTGAAAAAAGTGAAAAAATAGAGAAAAAAACAAATTTGTAAAATTAAATAATCATGTGTACATAAAATGATCAACCAGCAGTTGGAGAACCACCTGTGTTTATTGATGGACTCCATTACAACACTCATCTTGTGGTGGTCAATTGTTAACTGTTATCTCTCACATGTTATCAACGCACTCACATTAAAAACTGCTGCATCACATTGCCATATGACAACCATTACTAATATTCGTCAATTGATTATGGTGATGGTAATGGTGACCGCTAAACGTTACGTCTTCCTTGTAGTTTTGACGCTGCAGTGTCATAATTGTTGTAACCAAAGGTTTTCGCTTTTGTAACAGCGAAATGTCGTTGATTAATTGAGGATTTTACGAAGTAAATTTGTCATAAAGTCGGGCTTCAAGTTTTTTTGTAGTTTTTTCAAACATGGTTTGAATATTTGAATGTGAATGAATGGGTGCTTCAATTGAGCTGTAAACCAGTTAATCGAATGATGATTTTAACATTGGTGGAAAAAAATCTAAAAAAACCCCCCTATGAAAAAAGATTACCTGTAAAACAAGTAAAAGCGCTTTAAATTTGCCAGAGCCGAATCTTAGATACCCTCCACCATGTATCACATGTTATAAGTTCTTTGCATGTTAGCATGTCCAAATATGACGTTGAACGCCTGGGTTCGAATCATAAAAAAAAAATATCAGCGGTGGCTTACTTATTTGTGATGTACATTTGTGCAGTACTATGCCATGCAAAAATTTCTCCCCAAAGAAGCATTGCATGCGGCAAGCCTTTCGGACTCGGCTGTAAAAATTTGAGTTGGGTAGTTCCGGATGGAACTAGTTCATTACACTTATCCAAGTTAGGAACTGCTGGAAATAGTTCCATCTCTTTCCTTCTTATAGTTCCATAGATTATATAATGGCGCAGTGGCAAACTATTGCCCACTCCATGGAAAATGCCGTGAAAGCCGTACTCCGGTACCGGAAGCCTCCACCAAGAAACCCATGGTACGACCAAGAGTGTCGAGATGCTACTGAAGCCAAGAATGCGGCATATAGAGCAACCCTGCAGTCAGTAGCAACGCGCCAGGAAGGAGAGGTATCGGGAGAAGGGAGAGAGGAGAAACGTCTGTTCCGCAGAAAGAAAAAGGAAATGGAAAGACGTGAGTGTGAGCGAATTGAGATGTACAGGAGTCAGAATGAAGTCCAGAAATTCTACCAAAGAATTAAACATCAAACCGATGGCTTTGGTTCAGGCACATCCTCCTGCAGAGCCAAAAAAGGAAATCTGGTAACTGGCACAGATAACATGCTGAGGATATGGAAAGAACATTTTACTCAACTGCTAGTGTCCGATGTTGGCGGCGAAGAGGATACTGCAGAACCAATCCCTGATGATGGTATAAAATGTTTACCTCCTAGTCAGAATGAGGTCCAAGTAGCAGTGACCCGACTAAAGAACAACAAAGCAGCAGGAGCCGACGGGTTACCCGTTGAACATTTTAAGACCGGAGGCGACACGCTGATAAGGCGTATGCATCAGCTTATCTGCGAAATCTGGCTAGAAGAACGCATACCCGATGATTGGAACCTCAGCTATGCTATGCTATGTGCCGTACACAAGAAAGGAGACAAGACGGAATGTGCAACTACAGAGGAATAAGTCTCCTCTCCATCGCATACAAGATACAAGATGCATACAAAATTAATAAGACTCTGCAGGATGACACTTGCTGATACGCGTTCCTCAGTAAGAATAGGAAAGAATCTCTCCGAACCATTTAATACCAAACGAGGTTTCGGGCAAAGAGACAGCCTATCGTGTGATCTCTTTAATATCCTGCTGGAGAAGATTATACGAGATGCAGATGTGAATAGATATGTCACACTACTCACAAGAAATCACATGCTACTCGCCTATTTCGACGACATCGACATCATAGGTCGGTCACCGGAAGTAGTAACTGCAGCCTTTGAAAGAATCAAAAGGGAGTCAGTGAAAATGGGTTGGGCAGTAAATGGAGATAAGCCAAAATGGATGGTGTCAACTCCCAAAGCGCCTCGTACATCAGAGCAGATAAAGAAAATGGAGAAAGTTGGAAACCAGAACTTTAAGATAGCAACCTTAACTACCTCGGGGCCAACGTAAACGAAATGACACCAGTTTCCAAATAAAGCGAAGAATAATACTGGCAAACAGATGCTACTTTGGATTGACTAACCAGTTTAGAAACAAGGCCACCTCTCGACAGACGAAGATTACACTATACAAGGCATTGGTACTACCCGTGTTGTTATATGGTTCCGAGGCATGGGTTCTTGTGGAAGCAGACAGTGCTTGGAATGTGTGAGAAAAAGATTCTTCGTAAAATGTATGGACAAGTTTACATTGATGGAGAATGAATGAAGAAGCTCAAAATCAATGAAGAAGCTTCAGCGAAGAAGTTTTTTGAAGGCGATCACTGTGCCACACGCAAACCGGGGCGACCATAACTCAGACGGAAAGATCAAGTGATGAAAAACATCTCGAAACTCGGTGTCAGAGATTTTAGAAGGAACAGAAAAGATCGAGGCGCTTGAACACTATTCAAAATTCTGCCAATGGGACAAATGCGCTTTCATAGCCAATTAAAGCAAAACAAAGCTAATTTATTAAAAGTCAGCAGCCCAAACTTTCATTGTGGAAACACACTGCAATAGTTGAAAGATTTTGGACAAAAGTTGCAAAAGCAAATTTGCTCACGAACATTCCATTAAGAAACAGGGGACACTTCTCATACATGAATGAGTGCTGTCCGATTCAAGTTTAAGCTCAATGCCATGGTAGTAGATTACATTCTTAACTTTGCTTCTTACCATTCAAAACACTTTCTCTTCGATCATTTTCGACGTAACACATTCCTCTCGCTTACAAAATCCAGATTAGGCATAGTGAATTGCATAGAAAAGAAAATTGTTCTTGTAATGTTGAGGTTTACACAAATCTTTAAGACTTAAGCTAAGCAACTTGTGCACACTTCACATGTAAAAGCCAATGTTGTAAACATTACCATTTCAACTTCATACTTACGAAATGTGTACG
>NC_081553.1:57883076-57930576 GCF_963082655.1 Stomoxys calcitrans
CATTTGCGGCTTCCAGGTGCTCAAAAAGTCAAATCGGGAGATCGGTTTTTATAGGAGCTATATCTAAATCTGAACCGATATGACCCATTTGCAAACCCAAATGACCTACATCAGTATTAGGTATATGTGCAAAATTTCAAGCGGCTTGCTTTACCCGTTCGACCGCCTTCGCCTACGTACACTCTAATACACAGCCATAAAAAATGTCGATCCCATCTAGACCACTACGGTTAAGTGTAAGAGATCCAAACCACTCACTGCTTCAAATTTCTTTAATATCAAACAAGTAGAAGAGTGTTAAGTTCGGCCGGGCCGAATCTTATATACCTTCCACCATGATTCGCAGTTGTCAAGCTCTTTGCCCGTTATTTTTTTAAAAGCAAACAAAGGATAATGGATAAGAATTGCTTTGCAATTGAAGCTATATCAGGTGCCATACTTGGTTTGGTTGTTGGATACCATAGTAGATGTTAAATTTTCAGCCAAATCCGATAAGAATTGCGTCCTGTAGAAGCTCAAGAAGTAAAATCAGGATATCGGTTATGTGGGAGCTAAACATGAGTGGCCAAGGTGGCGTATGAAGTATGGTGCACATGGGCATAATTATTGAATAGTGATCATACGCACCAATGTATAATTAATAAATAAATTAATGTAAGTGGTTAGAACTGTGACAGATGTTCTTAAGCGAGTTACAAACTTTATTGTATTGGACTTAATAATTATAATACTTATAATCTATGCTAGGAGGCAGAGGTTAGCATACATTCTATGACGGTGATCGCCTGGGTTCGAATCCTGGTCAGAACATCAGAAAAATTTCAGCTGTGGTTATACCCTCCTAATGCTGGCGACATGAGGTGAGGGACTGTACCATCTAGTACGGCAGCCATGTAAAAACTTCTCCACAAGGAGGTTTCGCACTGCGCCGCACGCCGTTCAAACTCGGCTGTAAAAAGGAGGTTCCTTATCATTGGCTTTAAACTTGAATCAGACGGCAGTCATTGATATGTGAGAAGTTTGACCCTGTTCCTTAATAGAATGTTCATGGGAAAATTCACAATCTATGCTTCTGTTTGGGCAAATATCACTGCTAGTAGAATTTTATGGTATACCAATTATAAATATCGACAGAGATTAGCAAAAAAATACAATTGCCGTTATTGGCCATAAAGATAAGTTTTGCAGCGCCATTAAAAATGCACTTCATATGCAGATTTAAAATGTGATAAATCAAATATAATGTAGCTTAAAAATTTAACCGTCTCAATGAAATACTCATAGCTGATTAGAAAATACCAACATTGAATTGATTTTAAGGTAATAAATTGAAAATATGTCACATTCAACTTTGCGAGGCATTGAAAATTGCATTTAAAAAAACGCAACGACATTTCTGGTGTCATATATAAATAGCAAAGTTGTTGTAAATTATGCAATCTCAAATATATAGCGATAAGAAAATATGACTATAGCTACTTGAAAAAAACCAACTTAGAGAAATTCAAAGAAATGTTTATTTGTTCTTGATAATATTTTGTGTATAACTTTGCAAATTGAAATATTTGTATGCAAAAAATAAGACAACACCACACACAACCACTATAGTGTAGCATAGGATAGCACTTCGGTCTTTCAAGCACTATAGCTGAGCTCAAATCGTTGGTTACTTTTTGTTAATGTGAATTTGTTTTTAGAAATTTTCCCTTCCATGGGGTTGTCTACGTTTTACCATTACAAAGCATTTTCCCTAGTGCTACAAAACAAACTTATCATGTTAATGAACTACCGTTGTAGTTCATGTAGATGTATGACGTCCACAGTTAATGTCGTTAATTTGTCTCAGTATGTGCAACATTGCATTGCTACCATATACCACATTGCATTGCTACACGCTATAAAAAAAAAAGTTTATACCAACCATAATAAAGTGGGGGAATTTTATAAATTTTGTCATTTCATTTGCAACACCTCGATATATTAATTTCTGATCCTATAAAGTATAAATACTTACTCGTCGTAAAA
The DNA here is from genome assembly GCF_963082655.1 of Stomoxys calcitrans. Lineage (NCBI taxonomy): Eukaryota > Metazoa > Arthropoda > Insecta > Diptera > Muscidae > Stomoxys > Stomoxys calcitrans. The sequence goes on from NC_081553.1 coordinate 57,885,102, forward strand.
ATCAAAGTCGATCTAGCCATGTCCCTCCATCTGTCAGTAGATCACTTTTCAGTCCTTAAAAATAAAGATAATGAGCTGAAACTTTAAACAGTTTCTTTTTTTTTTTTTGTCCATTGGCAGGTTAAGGTCGAAGGTGTAGTATATCGCACTTTATCTTGATATGGCTCCCATACAAAACAATCTCCCGATTTAAGTTCTTGAGCCCATGAAAGGCGCATTTTTTAACCGAATATGGCCTAGAAAGATCAATATTAGGATATACCTGCCATACATACCGATCCATCGATTTAAGGTCTTAGGTTCATAAAAGGAACATTTAGTGTTCAATTTCGTTTAAATTTGCCACAATGAGATTAGTTAGGCCCCTCGACATTAGTATCGATTATGGTCTAGATCGGTCTAAATTTGGATATAGCTGCCATATAAACCGATCTCCCGATTTAAAGCCCATTTATTAGCAGATTTCGCTGAAATTTCGCGCAGTAAGCTGTGTTTAGTTCCCCGATATTCGTAACCAATATGGTTCAGATCGGTTTATATTTGGATATAAGAAGCTGTCATATATGGCCAAAGAAGGCGCATTTATCATCCGATTTTACTGAATTTTTGGTGCAATGAGTTGTATAGGACCCCTTTACCTTTTACTTAACTTTTTTAAACCCACCAACATAGGAAGGGGGTATACTAATCTAGTAATTCCATTTGTAACACCTCGAAATATTCGTCTAAGACCCCATAAAGTTTATATATTCTTGATTGCCTCGTCGTTCTGGATCGTTCCAGCCATGTCCGTCCGTCCGTCTGTCCAAATCAATATGGAGGTCGAGTGCGTAAAGCTAGCCGCGTGAAATTTTGCACAGATACTAAATATTGATGTAGGTCGTTGGGGATTGCAAATGGGCCATATCGGTTCAGTTTGAGATATAGCCCCCTATATAACCCAACCTCCCGATTTTAATTCTTGGGCCCCTGGAAGCCGCAATTTTTGTCCCATTTGGCTGAAATTTTAAACTTGGTGTTCTATTATGACTTTCAACAACTGTGTCAAGTACGGTCTAAATCGGTCTATAACCTGATAAAGCTCCCATATAAACCGATCGCCCGATTTGACTTCCTGAGCCTTTACAAGCCGCAATTTTTGTCCGATTTGGCTGGAATTTTGCATGTAGTGATTTGTTGTGACTTCCAATAACTGTGTCAACTACGGTCTAAATCGGTTTATAACCTGATACAGCTCCCATATAAACGATCTCTCGATTTGACTTTTTGAGCCACTGGAAGCCGCAATTTTTGTCCGATTTGGCTGAAATTTTGTTTGTGGTGTTCTCTTATGACTTTCAACAACTGTGTCAACTACGGCCCAAATAAGTCTATAACCTGATATAGCTCCTATATAAACCGATCGCCCGAATTGACTTCCTGAGCCTTTACAAGCCACAATTTTTGTCGGATTTGGGTGATATTTTGCTTTTGGTGTTCCGTTATGACCTCCAAAAACTGCGTCACCTACGGTCTAAATCAGTCTATAGCCTGGCATAGCTCCCATATAAACCGATCGCCCGATTTGAATTCCTGAGCCTTGAGAAGACGCAATTTTTGTACGATTTGGCTGAAATTTTGCATGTAGTCGTTGGTTGTAACTGTTCAAATCGGTTAATAACATAATATAGCTCCCATATAACCTGATCTCCCGATTTGACTTCTTGAGCCCCTGTAAGCCTCTGTTTTCATCCGATTTGGCTGAAATTTTGCAAATAGTGTTTTGTTATGACTTCCAACAACTGTGCTATGTACGGTCCAAATCGGTCTATAACCTGATATAGCTCTCATATAAACCCTTCTCCCGGTTTGAAGCCGCAATTTTTGTCCTATTGAATGAAATTTTGCACATAGTGTTCTGTTAAAGCAATTGTGCCAAGTACAGTCCAAGTCGGTTAAGAACTTGATATAGCTCCCATGTAAACCGGTCTCTCGATCACCCTTGTTCGGTGCCTACACTGATAACAAAAATATGTTGCAAAATCATGTGCTAACGTTGTCATTATCATGCACGAACGTTGTTGGAAATATTGTCAACAAGCGTAAATGATTTTGTGAACATGCACTGACCGTTGTGAACACCAACGCTTCGAAATGTGTATGTCTACCAACTTTAAGTTTGAATGACTATTAAAACCTTGTATGTGTATAACCGGCGGTGGTGGAATGTGGTAAGACATTTGTAAACACACAACGGGATTGATGGAACAGGTTCGATACTCATCGGGATACAGCGTCTTTTTTTAATCTTTAAATAAACTGTGCACTAGAGGTTGTCAGAATGTCAACAACTGTGGACGTTTTGTTCAGTATAACTGTTGTTGGTTTATAAAGGGTGATTTTTTTGAGGTTAGGATTTTCATGCATTAGTATTTGACAGATCACGTGGGATTTCAGACATGGTGTCAAAGAGATAGATGCTCAGTATGCTTTGACATTTCATCATGAATAGACTTACTAACGAGCAACGCTTGCAAATCATTGAATTTTATTACCAAAATCAGTGTTCGGTTCGAAATGTGTTCATTCACCGTAACGTTGCGTCCAACAGCATCTTTGAAAAAATACGGTCCAATGATTCCACCAGCGTACAAACCACACCAAACAGTGCATTTTTCGGGATGCATGGGCAGTTCTTGAACGGCTTCTGGTTGCTCTTCACTCCAAATGCGGCAATTTTGCTTATTTACGTAGCCATTCAACCAGAAATGAGCCTCATCGCTGAACAAAATTTGTCAAAATTTGAACACATTTCGAACCGAACACTGATTTTGGTAATAAAATTCAATGATTTGCAAGCGTTGCTCGTTAGTAAGTCTATTCATGATGAAATGTCAAAGCATACTGAGCATCTTTCTCTTTGACACCATGTCTGAAATCCCACGTGATCTGTCAAATACTAATGCATGAAAATCCTAACCTCAAAAAAATCACCCTTTAGCTACCAAAAAGACCAATATCTTGTTCTGCAAAATTGAACAATGACTTGTTCTTATTAGACAACTTAATATCCATGCCGAATCTGGTCCAAATCGGACCATATTTCGATAAAGCTGTTAAGGGGACATAAATTATGCATTTATCATCTCAGGTATCCGATCGGAAACCTCATCCCTTCCTTCCAGATTTCCTATCATCGGCTCGATTATACCGCGATGGTATGAGCTGCTCCCATCCTCGATCCATTCTCCCATCGCCTTAAGTCTCATAGCCGCAGTGGCTGCCCTACATTTAATCTGTATTTAAGGTGGTTTATTGGGTTGCCCAAAAAGTAATTGCTGATTTTTTAAAAGAAAGTTAATGCATTTTTAATAAAACTTAGAATGAACTTTAATCAAATATACTTTTTTACACTTTTTTCTAAAGCAAGCTAAAAGTAACAGCTGATAACTGACAAAAGAAAGAATGCAATTACAGAGTCACAAGCTGTGAAAAAATTTGTCAACGCCGACTATATGAAAAATCCGCAATTACTTTTTGGGCAACCCAATATATACCCGAGGGGGCGGGAATACAACAATACAATAACACTTTTTTTATTTTTATTTAATTTTATTTTGTTTATTTATTTATTTTATTTATACTAAAATTATAGTAAAATATAAGATAGGTAGGAAGAAAAAATGTCATTAGATCCTGAGGCCATCAGTTAATATTTTCTTTTATTTTTTTAAATTTTTTTTATTTTATTGTTATATTTATTTTAATTTATTTTAATTTTATTTTATGTTATTTTGTTATATTTTATTGTATTTTACAAAATTTTAGTAAATTTTTTATTTATTTTTTTTATTTGATTTTACTGTATTTTATTTTATTTTAATTCTATTTTACGTAATATTACAACTTTAAATATTTTGTTTCATATTATCAAATTTTGTTATCCATTTTTATTTTTTTTTTTAATTTTTTGTTATATATTATTAATTTTTTTTTAAGTGACATTGAAAAAATATGTCAGTCATTGTTATCAGTTCTCATTCAAAACCAGAAACAAGTGCAACTAAACTTAACGATGGTGTGAAAATTAAAAAAAAAAAAATCACTTGCTTGCACAAATCGCCACTGTAATTCATAAACTTACCCATTTTGCTGATTCACTTGTTTACTTAAGAAGGAAGACCAACTGTTGAAATATCCTTTGTTTGATTGTTATCAAAAAAAAAAAAAAAATAAAAAAATGTCACTGCCAGTAGCAAAGGCCAATTCAAGGTGACAAAATTTTCATGAAATCACAATTCAAACCGATTTCCTTGTTATTTAAATCAATCACACAAATTCGCACAGGATCTACGAATTATAAATGCGCCGTCAGCGACTTATGCATGGACAAAAGGTTCTGCAGCTTATGAATAGCCGACTACTTTGCAGCAATCGCTTGCTTAAACACTCCAATTAAATCTTTAGCTTTATTTGATTGTGTTTTTGTGGTGCGTTTCTTTATTAATTTTGCACTCGTTTTGATGATAACACCAACGTAGAACGAGCGCACAGCATATCAATTTATAAGGCACACACAAGCGATTTTATGAAAGAGGAAGATGATGGACTCTGATGTGTTGGTTGACATTAAGTACTTGGATTTGGAATTTAAATTAAAATTTTTTTTATTTAATTTTTAAACAGCTTTTTAATCGCACACTAGTCAGTCTGGCACTATAGCAAGCGAACTAAATTTTCTACAAACAGACACGAATTTTAAGGCGGCTTGTGTTTGACGTGTAACAACGACGGGTATGACAACGAGTGTTGGTTTTAATGCGTCCACAAATGAACTAAACCGAAGTGTAACTGAAACCGAATCTTAAGCTTGGACAAAAGCTTAAAAAAAAACAAAAACAATCTCCATTCATGTATTGTGTTATTGATCCACAAGCGCCGACGTCACAGAGTAGTAGAGGTTTTTATTATGCGCTTCTGCTACATGAGAGTGGAATTTTTGTTTTTATTTTGTTTCTTTTGTTATGGAAACACTAATTTTATTTTAGTTTAAAGTTTAAGCTTGTGTCTGTAGCTCTGGGATGATGATTTGTAATTCGTAATTTTTTGGATAAAAGACACGTTAAGCCTGTTATTTGACAGAGAAGTAAACTCTACACAGAGGTCCAAAATAATAACAGAATCTTCCCACAACGAAGGTGAGAATATTTGCGATCCGTTAGCAATAGGTCGAAAAAGTAAAATGGGAAAAATTTAGTAAAAGGGTGTTTAGTACAAGGGTACTAATTTAGTACTAGGGTACTAATTTAGTACTAGGGTAATAATTTAGTACAAGGGTACCAATTTAGTACTAGGGTAATAATTTAGTACAAGGGTACCAATTTAGTACAAGGGTACTAATTTAGTACTAGGGTACTAATTTAGTACAAGGGTACTAATTTAGTAAAAGGGTACTAATTTAGTGCAGGGGTACTAATTTAGTACAAGGGTACTAATTTAGTATAAGTGTAATAATTAAGCACAAGGGTACTTATATGGTACAATGGTTCCAATTTAATACAAAGGGTACTAATTTTGTACAAGGGTACTAATTTAGTACATGGGTACTAATTTAGTACATAAGGACTAATTTAGTACATGGGTACTAATTTAGTATAAGTGTAATAATTAACTACAAGGGTACTTACATGTTACAATGGTTCCAATTTAATACAAGGGTAATAATTTAGTACAAGAGTACTAATTTAGTACAAAGGTACTAATTTAGTACAAAGGTACTAATTTAGTACGAAGGTACTAATTTAGTGCAAGAACACTAATTTAGTACAATGGTACTAATTTAGTACAAGGGTATTAATTTAGTACAAGGGTACAAATTTAGTACAAGTGTACTAATTTAGTGCATGGGTACTTATTTAGTACATGGGAACTACAAGGGTACTTATATCGTACAATGGTTCCAATTTAATACAAGGGTAATAATATAGTACAAGAGTACTAATTTAGTACAACGGTACTAATGTAGTACAACGGTACTAATGTAGTACAAGGGTACTAATTTAGTACAAGGGCACTAATTTAGTACAAGGGCACTAATTTAGTACAAGGGTACTAACTTATTGCAAGTGTACTAATTTAGAACAAGGGTACTAATTTAGTACAACGGTACTAATGTAGTACAACGGTACTAATGTAGTACAAGGGTACTAATTTAGTACAAGGGCACTAATTTAGTACAAGGGTACTAACTTATTGCAAGTGTACTAATTTAGAACAAGGGTACTAATTTAGTACAAGGGTACTAATTTAGTACAAGGGTACTAATTTAGTACAAGGGTACTTATTTAGTACAAGGGTGCTTATTTAGACAAGGGTATTAATCTAGCACAAACCTTAATGATTTGGTACTAATTTAGTACAATGGTACTAATTTAGTACAATGGTACTAATTTAGTACAATGGTACTAATTTAGTACAATGGTACTAATTTAGTACAACTGTAATATTTTACTACAAGGGTACTAATGTTGGACTCAAATGAACAAGTATAATAAACCAATCAACCCTTAGAGGAACACTAAGAGACCATGTGGACTGACCCCTCATATTAGAATGGGGTAAGAAACAGGATAACGCTCCAAAATACGACCAAAAACAAGTTTTGGAGGTTTAGTATAATTTTGTCTTCTTAAGTTAAGGTTAATTGGTCAATTTTCCACCCCTAAATGGTGCATATAGACCTATAAGACCATTAGGGATTAATTTAATGCTTTTTGGAAGAAGAAATATCATATCTCTTGAATTTATATTAAGAAACCTACCGAACTGATAAGTAGACCCATCGAACACCTGGGATCGAAACACGGCGAAGACATCAGATAAAAGTAAAAGTGCGTTTAGCTCCGTAGGGCCGAATCGTATATACCCTCCACTATGGAACGCATTGGACATTAGAAGTCATAAAAAATACCACATTTAAAATTACAGCTAAATAATTAGGCCTTCTAAAGGTTCGAGAAATCAAAATGAGCGATCGGTTTATATGAGAGCTATGTGAGGTTATGATCCTATTTGGACTATACTTGGCATGGCCGTTGAAGAACTTAAAAAACAATACCGTCCTTTAGAGGATCGAGAAATCATGATTCGAAGTCGGTTTATATGGCAGCTATATAAGGTTATGAACGAATTTAAACCTTAAATGGCATAGTTATAAGTTATTCCGAAACACCTAATGCAAAATTTTAGCCAAATCGGATAAGAATTGCGCCCTCTAGAGGATCAAGAATTTAAGATCTGAGGTCGGCTAATATGGAAGCTATATCAGGTTATGGAACGATTAGGAGCATTCTTGGCAAAGTTTTTGGAGGCCAAACCAAGTACGTCATGCAAAATTTCAGCCGAGTAGAATAAGAATTGTGCCAGAGGGTCACAAAATTAAGATCCGAGATTGGCATATATGGCAGCTTTTTCAAAACATAGACCGATATGGCCCACTTACAATCCCAACCGATATACAATAATAAGAAGTAGGTGTGCAAAATTTCAAGCTTTACATTCTCGAAAGTTTGCCTGCTTTCGACAGATGAACATGACGAAGTTAGTATAGCCCAATCTTTTGGTGGAGGGTATAAAAATGTTCTGCTGTATTTATCCCTTCCTTCACTAATAACAACTACGTTTGTAAGGTAATTAGCTATACGAAACTTTGCTAGATAGACCGGTATTAGGTTCAGATTGGCTTAAAAATGATGTCCTTATTATTGTACTTAGACTTTAATCGGGCAGCACTCTCCCATATATTGGGACGCCCAAAAAGTAATTGCGGATTTTTTAAAAGAAAGTAAATGCATTTTTAATAAAACTTGGAATGAACTTTAATCAAATATACTTTTTTTACACTTTTTTTCTAAAGCAAGCTAAAAGTAACAGCTGATAACTGAGAGAAGAAAGAATGCAATTACAGAGTCACAAGCTGTGAAAAAATTTGTCAACGCCGATTATATGAAAAATCCGCAATTACTTTTTGGCCAAACCAATACATGAACTCTTCCTGCTGTTCCATTGTGCAATGTTCGTAGAAAAATTTGCATTTGGTATCTAAATTTGTTCATAGACAAGGACTATATCATATAGCCCGATATTCCGATTTAAGATCTTAGGCCCTTAAAAGCCGCATTTATTGCCAGATTTCGCTGAAATTTGACAGGCGAGTTGGGTTTGACTATGTATGGTCTAGATAGATCTCCAGATTAATATTCGTAGGTCAATGAAAGGCGAAACTCAAGCAATATTTAAATATAGCTCTTATATTTACCTACCTCCACACACGGAAAAAATTAAAAAGTTTGAGACATTTTTACAAGACACAAAATACTTTTATTACGAAGTTTTTCTTTTATTGTAGCTATGTAACGTTTCACTTCAACATATCAAACGTTAGGCAAAAACGTGGTATTATCGAATGTCACTATCTTTGTTTATTGTAAACCCTTAAGCAACTACGCCTACGGTAAAAGTACCTTTCTTTTGTTGTAAAAACAAACGTTAATGGCAAAAGTGTTTCGTTAGCGGGAAACGTTTATTCGTTTATCGGTCCAATAATTATACTCTTGTGTCTCTCCCACTAGAGAGAGAGAGAGAGAGAATGCTTATTTAAGCGTATAGTGGTTGATAAAAAGTGATGAGCGGATGGTATTAATTAATCTTAAAATCCCATGTACTTTTATCGTTATCAAAATCCAATGTTTTTAAAAAGAAGTTTACTTGGCAAAATTTTCTTTTATGTGAATCGAATTATATTTTTTTTGCGTGCATACCCGATTTTGCTGAAATTTTGGTAAGTTGTATTAGACCACTACACATCACCTTATTCACGATGATATGGTGGAGATCAGATCAAATTTGGATAAAGCTTCTATAAAAACCGATCTCTCGATTTACGGTATCAAACCTATACAAGACCCTTTTATTGACCGATTTGTGAATTTCTTTAACCGGATTGTGGTTAAAATATTCACGATGATATGGTGGAGATCAGATCAAATTTGGATAAAGCTTCTATAAAAACCGATCTCTCGATTTACGGTATCAAACCTATACAAGACCCTTTTATTGACCGATTTGTGAATTTCTTTAACCGGATTGTGGTTAAAATATATATGTATCCGAGGTAGTGGATATCCAAAGTGTTGAACCCAGTTCAACAACAATCTTTGCCGTTCTCCAAAATCTGCCCCATTTTAGTCATAAGAACATGAATTAAATGAAATTATTAAAATATGAACTTTTTCATGACCCTTAACATAAATACCAATATATGAATTAATATTTGCAATATGGCAACCCTAGCCATGTTAACTATTGTACTAAATTTAAACACACATAGCTGTCTTCTTCTAACTTTAAATTATATTGCTGAAATACATTTTTTAATGTTAACCGATACATTTTATATGATGCCTTGGTTACCTTTGCCACTGCCATCTTTTACTTGTGCAGCAGCAACGATAGAAAGCGGTAAGGGTCATCAGGCTAATAAAACTGTTCATCACTTGGAAACTGAAACTGTGCCTATTTTCTTCATTTTTATTTGGGTTCCTTACACTTCCGGGAGATTTAATTCCATCCAACTACAGTCCACTAGAAGGGTCTACCGGAGTTGTACATGGTCCTATCGAACCGTTAAGGAATTAGCCGAAGGATACTAATTTATTGGATCACGTCCACCGCTCAACTTGTATATTCCCCCAAATCCGATCAAACACTATGGAGAAAAGGTATGTAAGTTTATTGGTGTGTGAACGGTTAGGCTTTTGATAAAAAAGAAACGAACTGCTAAGAAATCTAAATTATCTGAGGACCGAATATATTGTACATATTCGTTAAATTCTCGTATCGAAAAAAAATTGCATTAAAGATTTCAATTCTGTGTTGAGGTTTGCACATAGTCCGCATAATTACTATTATAACCCCGCTTTTATTAAAAGTGCTTTTTACGAAAGCGCCTTTTTCTGTTACATTGAAGTAATATATCTAACATATCGGTCATGGCTTCACGAGCATGACAATCGCATTTTATGGTTACCGAATTAACCTCAATCAACACTACGAAGAAGAGGCAAGAGTAAAGTAAAGTCATACTTTCATCGCCTCATTGCACTATTTTCTGTTTTACCATTTAACACGTTCCTCTTATTCTGCTGTTTGCTTTTCTGTATGGATGTTGATAAAACATCAGAATCGAAAAGAAACTCTTATAGAATCAGTTTGGCAAAAGAGACTTTTTACAAGAGGAAGAAACCTTGAAAACTTTACTACTCTCTTATTGCTTAATTATTTTTTCTACGGCTACAAAAAAAAAAAAAAAAGAAAAAGTACAACTCGAACTCCCATACTTATTTTCCCCAGTTAGAAATCCAATTACATAGTCTTTATTCAAGACTCTCTTAGAAATATATTTCTCTGGCTTGGGTTCTCTTTTTTCAACATTGCAAAAAAAAAAATACAAAAAAAAAAAAAGCACTATACTCCTCAGTCTCTGCTGCCGTGATCACGCCGACGTAAACGTGATAATTACTGCAACAGCCAGCAGCGCATTACAATACCACAACCAGCAGTGCATCACAACTTGACTCTCTTTTTTCAAGTATTAGGCGCGGCCATCGTTGCAGACATCCCATCTCCATCTCTCTGCATTGATTTTATTTTTTTATATATATGAGCTCTTCTACTGAGAGGTTAGTTAAACGCCGGTTGACTGCTTGCCTGTCATTCTTATCGATGTGTGACTTGAAAAAATTTGTCAAAAACTGTACGAATGATTTTTTAAAGAATGCATGCATAGTGATAGTTGAAGAAAAAAAGAAGGCAAATTTATTTTAAGTGCGTTTATTAAGAAACCTCGAGTTGTTGTATAAAATAGAAGAATTTAAAAGAAATAAATAGTTATTGTGCAGAGTGAGAAAAAAAAAAAAGTTTTTTAGAGAATTTTATGAAAGTTTGAAGGAAAAGGAATATTTTTCACAATTTGAATTGAGGAAAATAACGAAAGAGCACAGAGTAAAAAAATTAGTGCACTAATTTGGAAGAATTAAAGAAAATTTACAATTGAAATTGTCTCCATGTGGATTATAATAGTCAAGCTGGCTGCAGAGTCTTTTTTCCATAACGGATCACGGCACATGGTTTATGACTAGACGAGAAGAGTGAGGAAGATTCGACCGGTTACCGAGGGGAAAAATATGGTGAGTGTATTTGTACATATGACATATATGAGGGTCGTTTAGAAAGTTAACCCCATTAAAGTTGCTAGGAGCAAAATCATTTACTAATACTGCCTTCGTGGGAGAAGTGAACAAACCTGTATATATTCTGTCATATACTATGCATATTGGAAAGGAAATTGACTAATCGGTCTACGCATACCACTGGGTTATGGCACTGTGTTAAACTTTGGTCTTATTGAATATTTCCATCCCATCTGTAAAACAAAATACATAAAATTTTGAAGTTGTTGCAAAACCTACCAAAAACTGGTTCAAATTTGCTCACAATTTATTGATTCAAGCTTATATTTGTTAAAAAAAAAAAAAAAGTCAGAATTTTGAAAATTGAAAAAAAGCAAAAAAAGAATTTTTTTTTCTCTTTCTACTATTTTCTTTCTCATTCTTACTATATGCATCTAAATTTTGATAATTTCTTTCGGCATACCCAAAAAAAATAAAATTATTTTAAAGTCATATTAAAAAGCAAAAAACGCGAAAGTCCAACAGCCAAATCAAAAACCGCTACAGTGACTTTAAATTGCATGGTACGTGTGGGTGCGAACAACCAATAGCAGCCAAGAACACAAAATTTGCCAAGGAAAGCTGAGTTCATTGACCCACAGAAGAAGAGAGAGGGAAAGTTGCCGACAGTGTCTAGTTGAGGCTATTACAACTGGTCAAAGATTGAATGGATCATAGAGCATGCAATAGAAAGGGATTTAAAGATATTATTTGGGGATTTAATTGATGCCTTTGTTACCAAAAGGAAAACCACTGATAATACCCAGAACGCAAAAGTCGAATATTTTAGATATTCCCTTATTTTGAAACATATATGATCGCTGGGATTTGAAAACGCTTTCTTAATACATTTATTTGAAAGTCGCCATAATGCAAAAAAAAAAACAACAATAAAAGCTTAGTATTTAATTGGCCATCTTACGAAAATTGCTTATGAAAATTCTTATTGGTTGACATATAAAACCTTCACAGGAAAGAAATTATATAATTTATCATTTGCATTGTCTGAAGTTTAACTTGTTTTTTGGTGGATTAAGGACTTAGCGAGAAACCGAGTATATCCTATCAGATTTCATAGGTTTGTGAACCCTAAGGAAACAATTTTACGACGTTTTACATACTAAAAGCTGCGCTGGAATAAGGATTGATTCCAAGAACTTGGTTCGTTTGGTTTATCACCTTTATTTCTCACGTTTTATTTTCACGATATATATATTCAGCAAAGTGTCCCTACAATCGTGATACAAAATTATTTTCAGTTTAATTTTTTCTGCTTTATGGTCAGCGTATTTTGGCCAAGTTTCGCCACTAACTTGGTTACCATTCTGATATCTATTTTGTCTGAATTACTTTCACATGCAAACTGCCAGATTATTTCCAAGGATTTGAAGATAATTAGGATTTCACTTTGTGATTTTTGGAATTTTTTGATTTGGAATTTGAAGATTTCACCTTATAAACTGATTTGACTGTTTCCTACCTGATTTCTATTGTTTTGAGATTTTTTTAATAAAATGGCTTCGCAAAAGTTTATTTTCTTTTCTGACCAAGTGGTCACTTTCTGCGCGAATTTTTCTGACATACCACTTGAGGATCATACGGCCTCCGGTCTACAAGTGGAATTGGACGATTTGGAACGCCGTTGGCGTCAGCTTGTTGGCATATATGAGGCTGAGATGACATCTCAGGACCCGGCTTACACTGAATCTATACGCACGTCCGTACATTCGAAGTTTTCAGAGTCTTGCAAGGTTTACAAAAGCTGCAAGGCGTCAATATTGGACCTAGTTCAGATTGAAAGACAGAAGCTGGAAAGTGCCACACAGCAGAAAAGACCTGAAGCAAAAGTCGTAGATGAAAGTGGTTACGCCTTAAAAGTTCCTCCTTGTGATACGGAGTGCTTTAGCGGTGGCTATGACAAATGGCCTAGTTTTAGGGATATGTTTACGGCCATTTATACTAAACATCCCAAGCTATCGGCAGCACAGAAACTGTTCCATCTCAGGGCCAAGACTCGCGGTGAGGCCAATCAAATTGTAAAACAATTTGCGCTCACCGATAACAATTTCGACTTAGCATGGGAGTCCTTACGGCAACGGTATGAAAACCATCGTATTCTTGTCAATCATCAACTGAGGAAAATTTTCGAAATCGATAATGTGACTTCGGAAAGGGGAAAAGCTCTCAGGAATCTACAATACACTGTAAATAACTGCCTTGCGGTCTTAAAAACTTATAATATTTCGGTAATGTCATGGGATCCCTTCCTAGTGTATTGGGTTTCTTCGAAACTGCCGGAAGAAACTTTAACAGCATGGGAAAATTCGATTCATGACCACAAGAGGATGCCAACCTGGTGCCAGTTAGACGATTTTATATCGAAACGGTGGAACATGTTGGAATCGATTTCCGACATGAGGAAACCTTCCAGTACTTCATCGACTGCCAATAGGTCACAGAGTTTCCACACTAAAACTGACGCGACCTACCGTCCGTGCAAAGTATGTCGCCAAAACCATGCTTTAAGAGCCTGTCCCAAGTTCAAATCGTGGTCGCTTAGCGAGAAGCAAAGATTTGTAACTTCTAATAAGGTCTGTGAGAACTGTCTCTCTTACGGTCATAGCGAACAGAACTGTCAAAGCGAAAATGTTTGTCAAAAATGTCATAGAAAACATCATACCATGCTACATCCAGAAACAAATGAAGCGCAGAATCGTAATGAGAATACGAGGCCAATGAACGTAGAGGCTGGCTCCAACCAACGGGTACCTCAAAATCAGTCAGCATCCTTCCATATAGATACATATTATGATGAACATCCATCAACGTCGGAGGCCGCATACCCAGCGCCATTCAATGTCCAATCGCATTTCCATGACTCCGGAGAAGGAACTGTCTTGCCTACTGCCTTGGTAGAAATAGACCATTTAAATACACTTTTTACTGTTAGAGCATTCATCGATCAGGGTTCTCAGGAATCATTCATTTCAAATAGGATAATTAATAGACTATCGATTCCTACCAAGAAATCCTTGACAAGAATATCAGGACTAGGAGGAATTGTTCTTGAGAACTCCTCCAAACTGTGTCATATAACATTGAAGGCACGAACATCTGATTTTAGACTGCGCACATCGGCCATAGTTGTTTCGGGCTTAAATCACCTTATGCCAGGGGTTCCAACACCGGTTTTAGACTGGTCGAGATTGAACCGCCTGGAACTAGCTGATCCAACCTTCTTTAAACCTGGGTCCATAGATATGCTATTAGGTAGCGACGTTTTGCCGTCGATTATCAAATCTGGTGTCCAAAAGAACATCTCAGGCAACCTATTGGCACAAAATACTGAATTTGGTTGGTTGGTTAGTGGTCCGCTGAAGACTCGTGCGGTTTCAGTTTTCGCTTCCTGGATAACGTCTCCTGACACGCTGAATGAGGACATTCGGAAATTTTGGGAGATAGAGGAGGTTCCTGTTTCAAAACCTGTGTCCGAAATTGATGCCTGGTGTGAGGAGTTTTACCGGAGAACCACAACTCGCCTGCCAGACGGAAAATACATGGTCAGACTGCCATTTCAACAAGACCTCCCCTCTGAAATGATTCTCGGGTCTTCGAGACGCGCCGCAATGGGACAATTCCTTAGAATGGAGAAAACTTTAGCAAATTCTCATGCGCTATCATCCGAATATTCTAAGGTTCTATTCGAATATTTGACTCTAGAACATATGGAGCTGGCCCCACCAGTTGAAATACATGAGAATTCTCGATATTCCTCCTTTTACTTACCACATCATGCTGTAATAAGACCTGAGAGCGCATCCACCAAAGTAAGGGTGGTTTTTAACGCTTCCAAAAAATCTTCCACCGGCGTTTCTCTAAATGACATTTTGTGTACCGGCCCGACTCTTCAAAATGACTTAATGAATGTAATACTACGCTGGCGATTCTACAAATATGTTTTCAATGGCGACATCGAAAAGATGTATCGCCAAATTTACATTCATGAAGATGACAGGCCATTCCAAAAAATACTGTTTCGAAAATCGTCCTCTGAGGAAATTCAGGACTTTTATCTGAAAACTGTTACATTTGGTGTAAACTGCGCACCTTATTTAGCAATACGAACGTTATTGCAACTGAGTGAAGAGGGGAAGGCTACGCATCCAAAAGCTGCAGACATTCTTCAGCATCAAATTTATGTAGACGATATATTGTCTGGCGGGCACACAGTAACAGAAGCGCGAACCTACATTTTGGAGCTGATAGATTTGTTAAGTTCTGCTGGATTCCCATTAAAGAAAATGACTGCAAATCACCCTTCGATACTCCAACATTTACCCCCCGAGGATCTTCTAACCGAAGACTTTTTAAAATTTGAGGAGACCAGCGAAACAAAAACGTTAGGCATACGATGGAATGCCATGACTGATCAATTTTTCTATAAGATAACGAATATATCTGTTCCTTCGTCCCCAATAACCAAGAGGAAAATCTTGTCAATTGTTGCAAAGCTTTTCGATCCAGCAGGCTGGCTGTCTCCAATCATTGTATTGGCTAAAATTCTAATGCAGCAACTTTGGATAGATGGGACCGAATGGGATGAGGAGGTCAAACCGCATTCTTTAGAAAAATGGGATATATTCATATCTAATCTCCCCGAGATAGAAAACTTGAAAATCCCTCGTTGGATACGTTACTCTCCTGAGGGCAAGATTCAAATGCACGGATTTTGTGATGCCTCAGAAAAGGCGTACTGTGCCTGCATTTACGTTATAACAACGTCTGCTACTAATGTTACAACTTCATTCTTATTAGCGTCTAAAAGCAAGGTAGCCCCATTGAAGACAATCAGTTTGCCAAAGTTAGAGCTTTGCGGGGCAAGATTATTATCCAAATTGACAAAATCTGTTTGTCAAAATTTAAGCTCAACTGTATCTGAAATATATCTGTGGTCTGATTCCACAATTACCTTGGCTTGGTTACAAAAGCCTCCGTTTCATTGGAAAACATTTGTAGCCAACAAGGTTTCTGAAATCTTGGACAACGTTGGTAACGTCAGTTGGAGACATGTTCCAACTAATGAAAATCCGGCCGACATAGGCACTCGTGGATGTACCGCAACCAAACTTAATGAAAATCATTTGTGGTGGCATGGCCCACCTTGGCTAGTAAAATCGACGGAATATTGGCCAAAACAAACCACGTACAAAGAACCAACACTGGAAAGGAAAATTGTGGTGTGTCAAACACAAGTTCATGCACAAGAGGTACTAGAACGGTTTTCATCTTTGGATCGAGCACTACGAGTCATTTGTTTTATGTTTCGATTTATTCGAAAATGTCAGAAACGATATGATGGCCATATCCAAGCTAATTTTATTACATCTCAGGAAATTCATTTTGCGAAATACAGACTGATCCAACTCGCCCAGATGTCACACTTTCCTGCAGAATATCAGGCCGTAGAATCTCGCCAAGCCATAAATTCTAAAAGCAGGCTTTTGACACTGAACCCGTTTTTAGATGAAGGTGGACTGTTGCGTGTCAACGGCCGCCTAGCGAATTCGGACCTGAGTTACAATGAGCGCTTTCCCATAATACTGCCTGAAAATTCGAAATTTTGTAAACTATTTATCGATTTTACGCACAAAATCCTATTACATGCTGAACACCAAACCATGCTGCGTAACATTCGGCAAGAGTTTTATGTTATTCGCTTGAAAAGTGCAATACGACACTGCGTTCGAAACTGTAAGATATGCACTGTGTACAAGCACAAGGTTAGAAACCAAATAATGTCTGCCCTACCCGCTGAAAGGTGTACTTTCTCTTTACCTTTTACTCACACGGGAATCGATTTTGCTGGACCATTCGAATTAAAGACGTCCAAAATTCGAAACGCCAAACTACAAAAGGGTTATGCTGCAATTTTTGTTTGCTTATCGACGCGTGCTGTTCACTTAGAGGCCTGTTCGGATTTATCGACTGAAGCTTTCCTCTCCACTTTTAATCGCTTTGTAGGAAGAAGGGGTTTTCCTAAAAAGGTTTTTTCCGACAACGGAACTAACTTCATAGGTGCAAATAGAACCCTTGTGAGGGAGTTCAAGGAATTTCTGAAAGCTTCTGAAAAATCTGTTATTGAGAAATATGGTATGCACGGGTTTTCTTGGCACTTCATACCGCCCCACGCTCCACATATGGGAGGCTTGTGGGAGGCGGCTGTGAAGAGTATGAAAACACATTTTCGAAAGGTTGCCTCGAACATGAAGTTCACATTTGAGGAGTTTTCCACCCTTTTAGTGCGAATTGAGAGTGTACTGAACTCGCGACCACTGTCTCCTATCAGCGAAGACCCCACTGATCTTATTCCACTGACTCCTGGCCACTTAATTAGAGGGGCCGCTTTGATGGCCATACCTGAGGAATACTCAGATAATTTATCGTTGATGAATCGTTGGCAAAGACTGAAAACTTTGCAAATACTGTTTGCTAAGAGGTGGAAAAATGAATATGTATCAGAATTACAAAGAAGATACAAATGGAAGACTACTCAGCTTAATTTGGAAAAAGACGATTTTGTTGTCGTCAAAGATGACAATCTTCCCCCCACGGAGTGGTGTCTGGGAAGAGTATTAAAAGTTTTCACTGGAAAAGACTCCAAGGTTCGTGTTGCGGAAATACGCACACAGAATGGAACACTTATTCGTCCTTTAGTTAAACTATGCATTCTACCCAAAGCCTAGTCGTTAGCCTTAGTAAAACACGTTCACACACTCAATAAAACTTACATTCTAGCACATCATCTAGCGCACCAAAATGTCGCATTTGTAAAAATCGACATTACCTTAAAAATTGCCCAGAGTTCCAGCGCATGTTCGTGGCCAAAAGACGAGACGTAATAAGAGAAAAGGGCTTCTGTTACAACTGCCTTGGCACAGCTCACACCCGGAACTGGTGCCCATCCAGAAGCAAATGCATGGTGTGCCAGCTTAACCACCATACCATGGTTCACGTGGCTAAATCACCCAACCCTAAGGCGGCAAGTCAACCCAGGGAATCATCCAACACTCACGAGTACCACCGAAGCCGAACTAGCTCCCATAAACCATCATCATCACGGACCAAAAAACAATCGAACAATAGGCAACGAAGTTCACCACAAAACAAGAGAACCAGCAACCATAAGCCGCACTTTAAAGAACGGTTGAGCCGACGTTCTAGAGTTCATGTGTTTTTGCCTACGGCTCTAGCTCGTGTTCGAACCTCTGAAGGCCCGGCAAAGGCCAGATTACTACTGAGTTCAGGCGAAGTTCAGACGGTGATACTCCAGGCCCTGGTAGACAGATTGAATCTTCAAACGATAAAAAGGGACAGTAAGACTTACTGTACCCTAAATTTAGAATCTTACCATGATCCGATGGTAAAAATTCAAGTAACCGGCCTTGTTCACTCCCGTTTCCATACAACTCTTCCAACAACTACAACGGCAGCAAAACTTCGTACAATTTATGACACCCTGCATGACTTAGCCGATCCACACTTCTGCAATCCATCAAATGTCGAAATTCTGCTGGCCAACGATAATTTACCAAAAATATTAAGAGCTGGAATGATTCAAACGTCCTCAAATATGCCGATAGCTCAAAGCACCATCTTTGGGTGGATCATCTCTGGAGCTTGCCATTATTAAATTGCATTCCTGCAAGGCGGGCGGCATGTTGAACCCAGTTCAACAACAATCTTTGCCGTTCTCCAAAATCTGCCCCATTTTAGTCATAAGAACATGAATTAAATGAAATTATTAAAATATGAACTTTTTCATGACCCTTAACATAAATACCAATATATGAATTAATATTTGCAATATGGCAACCCTAGCCATGTTAACTATTGTACTAAATTTAAACACACATAGCTGTCTTCTTCTAACTTTAAATTATATTGCTGAAATACATTTTTTAATGTTAACCGATACATTTTATATGATGCCTTGGTTACCTTTGCCACTGCCATCTTTTACTTGTGCAGCAGCAACGATAGAAAGCGGTAAGGGTCATCAGGCTAATAAAACTGTTCATCACTTGGAAACTGAAACTGTGCCTATTTTCTTCATTTTTATTTGGGTTCCTTACACTTCCGGGAGATTTAATTCCATCCAACTACAGTCCACTAGAAGGGTCTACCGGAGTTGTACACAAAGTTTGGCAAAGCAGAACTTAAAACGCTTTCACTTGTTTTAATTAATTTTTTTTTTTGCTTTTTATTAAACAAAAAACACATCAAATGGTCACAAATGTCAGCGAAACGCATGACGCAAACTGTTAATTTTTAAAAACTAAAAAAGAATTAGCAAATGCTAAGTTAAAGCCATACGAACTATAAATGAATATTCATGCTAACCGCACACTAATTATTATCTGTCATAAATGTCACCTCAAAATTCCTCTCTCTCTTTCTCTCTCTACCGGGAAGTGAGATAAGGTACAAAAATCACATTACAAAGTTGTTACTCGTTGTCATTGTTAATCAAAATTTGAAGCTTAAATAGATAAAAGCTTTAAGTTGAATATTCGGTGCTGTGATTACCGCTTTTTGGCCCCTCAATCGAAAAAGGGGGGTATATTCTTTTTGTCATTCCGTTTGCAACACATCGAAATGTCCATTTCTGACCCTTTATCATCGTAAAAATCTAGAAGAGCTAGCCATATCCGTCCGAGATATAGAGCTGAAACAAATTCTTCTTTTGTCCATAAGCAGGTTAAGTTCGAAGATAAGCTATATCGGACTTTATCTTGGTATAGCCCCCATATAGACCGATCCGCCGATTTAGGGTCTTAGACCCATAAAAGCCAAATTTACCATGCAATTTTGGTAAATTTGGGACAATGAGTAATGCTAGTGCTAGGCTAGGCGCGATCGGTCCAGATTTCAATATAGCTGCCATATCGACCGATCTCTCGATTTAAGGTTTTGGGCCCATAAAAGGCTCATTTATTATCCGTTCGCACCGAAATTTGGAAAACTGAGTTGGTTTGGAAAACTGAGTTGGTTCGACATCCTTCTTCAATGTGGCCCAGATCGGTCCATATTGGGATATAGATACCATATAGACCGATCTCTCGATTTAAGGTTTTGACCCCATAAAAGGCCCATTTATTTTCCGATTTCGCCGAAATTGGGGACAGTGAGTTGTGTTAGGGTCTTCGACATCCTTCTTTAATTTAGCCCAGATCGGTTCAGATTTGAATATAGCTGCCATATGGACCGATGTCTCGATTTAAGGTACTGGGGTCATAAAAGGCGCATTTATTGTCTGATGTCTCCGAAATTTGGGGTAGTAAGTTGCATTAGGCTCCTCGACATTTCTCTGCAATTTGGTCCGGATCGGTCAAGAATTGGATATAGCTGCTTTATAGACAGATCTCTCGATTTAAGGTTTTGACCCCATAAAAGGAGCATTTATTGCACTATTTCGCCGAAATTTGGGACTGTGAGTTGCATTAGGCTCTTCCACATTTTTTTGCAATTTGGTCCAGATCGAATCAGATTTGGATATAGCTGCCATATAAAACCGATCTCTCTATTTAAGGTATGGGGCCCATAAAAGTCGCAATTATTGTCCGATGTCGCCGAAATTTGGGAGAGTGAGTTGTGTTGGGCCCTTAGACATCCCACATCAATTTGGCTCAGATCGGTACAGATTTGGATATAGCTGCCATATAGACCGATCTCTCGATAAAAGGTATTGGGCCCATAAAAGGCGCAATTATTGTCCGATGTCGCCGAAATTTGGAAGAGTGAGTTGTGTCAGGCCCTTCGACATCCCACATCAATTTGGCTCAGATCGGTTCAGATTTGGATATAGCTGCCATGTGGACCGATCTCTCGATTGGGCCCATAAAAGGTGCATTTATTGTCCGATGTCGCCGAAATTTAGAAGAGTGAGTTATGTCATGCCCTTCGACAGCCCACATCAATTTGGCTCAGATCGGTTCAGATTTGGATATAGCTGCATATAGACCGATCTCTCGATTTAAGGTTTTGACCCCATAAAATGCGCATTTATTGTACGATTTCGCCGAAATTTAGAAGAGTGAGTTATGTCATGCCCTTCGACAGCCCACATCAATTTGGCTCAGATCGGTTCAGATTTGGATATAGCTGCATATAGACCGATCTCTCGATTTAAGGTTTTGACCCCATAAAATGCGCATTTATTGTACGATTTCGCCGAAATTTGGGACAGTGAGTTGTGTCAGGCCCTTCGACATCCCAAATCAATTTGGCTCAGATCGGTTCAGATTTGAATATAGCTGCCATATGGACCGATCTCTCGATTTAGGGCATTGGGGCCAATATTTTGTTCTACAAAATTGAACAAAATCTTGTACTTATTAGAACACTCAATGTCCGTCCCGAATTTGGTCTAAATCGGACCATACATCGTATAGCTGCTGATTATGACGAAAGGTGATTTACATATATATCCATCCAAAGTTCAACCCGACCGAACTTAACCTTTTTTTACTTGTTTTTTTTTATACCCTCCACCATAGGATGGGGGTATACTAATTTCGTCATTCTGTTTGTAACTCCTCGAAATATTCGTCTAAGACCCCAAAAAGTATATATATTCTTGATTGTCATGAGATCTTAAGTCGATCTGGACCTGTCCGTCCGTCCGTCTGTCCTTCCGTCTGTCTTTCGAAAGCACGCAAACTTTCAAAGAAGTAAAGCTATCCGCTTGAAATTTTGCACAAAATACTTCTTATTAGTGTAGGTCGGTTGAGTCGGTCCACGTTTTGATATAGCTGCCATATAAACCGATCTAGGGTATTGACTTCTTCAGCCACTAGAGGGCGCAATTATTATCCGATTAAGCTAAAATTTTGCATGAGGTGTCTTGTAATGACTTTCAACGGATATGCTAGCTAGTATAGCTGCCATATAAACCTATATGGGATCTTGACTTCTTGAGCCTCTAAAGGGTGCAAGAATTATCCGATTTGGCTGAAATTTTGTACAATAGCTTCTCTCATGACCTTTAACATACGCGTCGAAAATGGTATGAATCGGTTGATAGCCTAATACAGCTCCCCTATAAACCGATCTCGCTACTTTACTTCTTCAGCCCCTAAAGTGCGCAATTCTTACTAGATTTGGCTAACATTTTACACAATGACTTCTACTATGGTCTCCGATATTCTGTTCAATTATGGTCCAAAATGAACCATAGCTTGTTATTGTTCCAATAACATAGCAAATCTTTTCGTGCATCCTTTGTTTGCCTAAAAAGAGATACCGTGGCAAGAGCTCTATAAATGCGATCCATGGTGGAGGGTATATAAGATTCGGCCCGGCCGAACTTGGCACGCTTTTACTTGTTTTAGTTATCGATGATTCGATATTTCTGCCATAATTAAGAAAGATCTTTACTTAAATTTAATCTTTGAAATTTCCCACAGTAAATTGTAAAAATTTTAAAAATTTTGTTAACAAAAAATGCGATCCAAACTGCAATAGAGTTCCTACAAATGAGATTTTTAAGAAGGCTCAACAAATGTTCGTTGTTTACTTGTTTACTTACTTTTTACTTCAATTTAGTCATTTAAGGCATTAATAAAAGCAACCTGCACTTTATTGAAAAATGCCTCAGTTTGCTTTGCTGTAAGTTTCGGCTTAATTTGTATACTAATTGTTGTAATGTCGTTATAAAATTAACATCAAATTCTGTCATATTCACTAATTAACAAAAACCATTGTTTTATGTTAAGTGTTAAAATAACAAAACTAATGATGATTAATCGTGACAAATTCAATTGTCATTTGGAATCAAAGGATAGGTTGTTTACATTTTGAATAGATTAATTTGGCAAATGCTGTTATTGCGTTCAAAAATACTTATATTCCCACAAATGATAATTTGTCATGCTGTCACATTTTGGCGCTATAATTGTAAAAAGTCAAGTCCCTAGAGGTGGTAGACTTTAAATCGGAACATCGTTTAATATGAGTATTATATCAGGTATTGGACGAAGTTAGACCATACATGACAAGGATGCTAGAAGTCATATAAAAAGTCACTTCACACAATCGTAAAAGAATTGTGCCCATAAGCGTAGAAGGGCCTTTGAGGGTTGGCTATGCTACCCCCAGAAAACTTTTAGCCTTCCCGGAATTTATAAAACTACATTGTGTTCGATAAATTTCGCTAGTTTTATTGCTCTAGATGTAAATACATGCAAGACACAAGTAACAGCAGGAGATACAAGTTGCCTATAGTGGAACCTGTCTCCTTGGGTAGAGAGAATGTCTCATTTACAGAAAGCGCAAAATACCTGATTGTTTTGCTGGACAGGAAATTTAACTTCAAATCCAACATTTTGGAAAGAGCAATAAAGGCCACTTTTGCCCTATACACCTGCAAGAGAGCCATTGACAAAAGTTGGGTGTTTAGACCGCGTGTCATGCATTGGGTATATACTGCAGTTGTCAGACCTATAATGCTATATGGTGTTGTGGTCTGGTGGACGGCGCTTCAAAAATCCACCTTCTGCTCAATACTTTACCGGATCCAAAGGATGGCTTGTTTGTGCATCACAGCCGCACTGAGGACGACACCATCTAATGTACTGAATTTAATGCTGCATCTTATGCATCTGGACATTGTGACTACCTATATTGCAGCGACCACTGCCGTGCGGTTAAGGGAGCTTTCTCATTGGTCATGTGGCGGCTACGAACACTGTGTCATCCTTGATACAATATCCAATGTTCCAGTCAGTATGGACTACACCCTACCTGAGCCGGTTTTTTGATAAAAATTACTGTACCACTATTCCTGATAGAATCGATTGGAACTACGATATCCCTGGTAACAGAAGTTACATAGACTTGAATACAGATGGTTCCAAACTAAACGACCAGGTAGGCTTTTGTGTGTACTCTAAAGATCTAGAACTGGTCATATCGAAAAGGTTACCCGACCACTGCAGTGTGTATCAATCAGAGATCCTTGCAATTAAGGAAGTCGTGGAATGGCTAAGATATAATGTCATTACTACGATTGCCATAAATATCTTCACAGACAGCCAGCAGCCATTAAATCCCTGGAGAACGTATTTTTGAAAATAAAAACCACGCTCGACTGTCGCAGATCTCTCAACGAGATGGCTGAACAGTTCAAAATTCACCTGTTCTGGTTGCCGGGCCACAGAGATATCCCAGGGAATTGTAAAGCGGATTAGCTTGCGAGACGAGGAATTAACCTACTCATTCTAGGGATACTAGAATCTGTGGGTATGCCTCTAGCGACACGTAAGCTAAGGTTTCAGGACCAGGCCCGAAGGACAACGAATGATAGATGGTCACAAAGAGAGGGCTGTGAGCATTCAAAAACTGTGTGGCCTAATCTAGACTTGAAGAGGTCTACTGCTTTGTTGTCATTGGCTAGAACAGACGTTTCAGCCATTGTGTCCGTCATGACAGGTCACTGTCTAATCGGAAAACATGCTGACAGACTGCAGGTTGCCAGCAATGACTTTTGCAGAAGCTGTAGGGACATCGAAGAAGAAGAGTCAATAGAACACCTTCTGTGTGTGTCCCGCATTAGCAGTTAGAAGGAGTTCCACTTTAGGTTTTCATCTCTTTGAGAACCTGTCTGATTTAGCGTATGTGGACATTCGCTATTTATTGGGCTTTTTAAAGCGATCTGAATGGTTCAACGGTAGGAACTAGAAGGCATTTTCCTTCTTCTTTTCCTGTGGTATTACAATGGACGAAAACTGCCACTGCCACTTAAACGTAGGATGGAGGTATACTAATTTGGTCATTCCGATGGTAACACATCGAAATATTGATTTGAGACCCAACAAAGTATAATATTGATCCTCTATATATTCTTGATCCTTTTGACATTCTTAGTCGATTTAGCCGTCCGTCCGTCTGACGTCTGTCTATTGAAAGAACGCCAATTTTCGAAGGAGTAAAGCTAATTTTGCACAAATAATTCTTATTAGTGTAGGTCGATTGGGATTGTAAATGGGTGTTATCGGTCCATGTTTTGATAAAGCCGATCAGGGGTCTTGATTTGTTGAGCCTCTAGAGGGCGCATTTATTAGCCGATTTGGCTAAAATTTCGCATGTAGTGTTCTGTTCTGACTTGACTCAATAACCGATCTGGGCCAAATTGAAGAAGAGTTTTAAAGGGTATAACATAATGCACTGTACCAAATTTCAACGAAATCGGGCAGTAAATGCCCATTTTATGGTCCCAAGACCTTAAAACAAGAGATCGGTCTATAAGGAAGCTATATCCAAATCTGGACCGATCTGAGCCAAATTGGAGAAGAATGTCGTGTGGCTCAATACAACTCAGTGACCCAAATTTCATCAAAATCGGACAATGAATGTGGCTTTTATGGGCCGGTGGATCGGTCTATATGGCAGCTATATCTAAATATTGTTCGATCTGAACCATATTTGGGTCGGGTGTCGGGAGGCATAAATTTTACGACGATCCGAAATATATATACTTTGTGGGGTCGAAAATTGATATTTCGATGTGTTGCAAACGGAATGACTTAATGACATGTCATTTAAGTCGATCTAGCCATGTCCGTCCGTCTGTCTGTCGAAAGCACGCTAACTTTCGAAGGAGTAAATCTAGCCGCTTGAAATTTTGCACAAATACTTTTTATTAGTGTAGGTCGGTTGGTATTGTAAATGGGCCAAATCGGTTCATGTTTTGATATAGTTGCCATATAAACCGATCATGGGTCTTGACTTCTTGAGCCTCTAGAAGGCGCAATTCTTATCCGATTTTATTGAAATTTTGCACGTAGTGTTTTGGTATCACTTTCAACAACTGCACTAAGTATGGTTTACATCGGTTCATGTTTTGATATAGCTGTAATATAAACCGATCTTGGGTCTTGACTTCTTGAGCCTTTAGAGGCCGCAATTCTCGTCCGATTTAACTGAAATTTTGCATGAAGTTTTTTGGTATCACTTCCAACAACTGCGCTAAGTATGGTTTAAATCGGTTTATGTTTTGATACAGCTGCCATATAAACCGATCTTGGGTCTTGACTTCTTGAGCCTCTAGAGCCTCTAGAGGCCGCAATTCTCGTCCGATTTAACTGAAATTTTGCACGTAGTGTTTTGGTATCACTTTCAACAACTGTCCTTAGTATGATTCAAATCGGATCATAATCTGGTATAACTGTCATATAAACCGATCTAGGATCTTGATTTCTGGAGCTAATAGAGCGCGCAATTCTCATTCGATTTGACTGAAATTTTGAATGAGGTGTTTTGTTATGACTTCCAATAATTGTGCTAAATGTGCGTAAATCGGTATAGAACCGGATATAGCTGCCATATAAACCGATCTGGGATCTTGACTTCTTGAACCTTTAGAGGACGCAATTTTCATCTGATTTAGCTGAAATTTTGTACAACGGCTTCTCTCATGACGCGTCTAATATAGTCTGAATCAATAGCTAGATACAGCTTCCATATAAACCGATCTCCCGATTTTGCTTCTTGAGCCCCTACAAGGTGCAACTCTTATCCGAATGAACTGAAATATTACACAATGACTTCTACAATGTTCAGCATTCATTTATGGTCCGAATCGGACTATAACTTGATATAGCTGCAATAGCATAACAGTTCTTATTCAATGTTCTATGTTTGTCTAAAAAGAGATACCGCGCATAGAACTCGACAAATGTAATCAATGGTGGAGGGTATATAAGATTCGCCCCGTCCAAACTTAACGCCTTTTTGCTTGTTTATATACCCAGTGGTGGAATGGCTAAGAAGAATGAAAGTGGTGCAATGGCTAAGATATAATGTCACTACGACGATTGGCATAAATATCTTCTCAGATAGCCAGGCAGCAATTAAATTCCTGGAGAACGTATTTCTGAACACAAAATAGTGGAACATTTTAATGTCAGAAATATTGTTGAATATACAATACATCTACATCATTAGCTGATAATTTAGAAAAATGTCCCGAAGAGGTGAGCTTCTTCCTTTTTATTTGGTTACTTTTCAATGTTCAAACTTTCAGAATGCCGATGTACGTGTCTTCTCTTTTGGCCTCTCCTTTCCAATCTTTGCTGTTTTGTTTTTTGTGTTCCTTAGTGTTATTAACGATTAACATTCAGTGATGCTGATTAATTGCTCCAATCAGTTTAAAGCGATCTGTCCTAAATGTTTTCTTATTTCAGTTAATAGTTGTTTATTTTTAACCGTTTTTTATTGAATTCCAAATGTCAATGCTTTCAAGCGGTAATGCTTCATTCGTAGCCCCCTAGTCTACAGGAATAATGATTTTACTCGTTCACGTGCTTTAAAAAATTCAATTCAACTATAGACAACTACCATAGAAGTTTTAAACAGAAATAAATACAACAACATAGTATTCTGCATTTATAATAGCAACGTTTATGGGAAACTGTTGGGTTGCCCAAAAAGTAATTGCGGATTTTTCATATAGTCGGCGTTGACAAATTTTTTCACAGCTTGTGACTCTGTAATTGCATTCTTTTTTCTGTCAGTTATCATCTGTTACTTTTAGCTTGCTTTAGAAAAAGAGTGTAAAAAAAGTATATTTGATTAAAGTTCATTCTAAGTTTTATTAAAAATGCATTTACTTTCTTTTAAAAAATCCGCAATTACTTTTTGGGCAACCCAATATTATAAAGTTTTAAGTTATGTACCTGATTCACATGTATTGAGGTTGTGTTAGAGCATTGATGGAAATGCCTGAAGTTCTGGGAATCTAGTTGATATTCTTTGGAGAGGAAGTATTACAAGTTTTACTCGGGTTATATTTCCTTTCAGATACTAATGATAGATCTCCAATCACTTTTATTTGCTTTTTCCTTGGAAGCTTGAAGTAAAGTATAAGGTCTTCTGCAGGTAAATCCAAAAATTAAATACCGGAGGTCTTCTCCTTAGAATAGTCAAAATATCGATGCTACTATCGATATTAAAGTTTTTGGCTGAAAATCGATTGATATTTTTCCTATCCACTATTTGCAATTTTAAACAAAAAATTCGCGATCCGATCCTCAATGTATCCCAATCTTTCACTTTTCAATCGTCCTTCTTGTTGTGCATTTCAAGTATCGTTCGAATCGCCCCATAACCTGGTACAGCTTTGTTATAAAATCTCCCGATTTCACTTCTTAAGCCTATAGAGGGCGCTATTTTTATCCGATTGGGCTAATATTTTTTAAAATGATCTCTTTTATGATTTCCCCCTGACTTTTAAATTATTAATCGATCAATGCATTGAAATTGATTCGATGTAAAACGACCTCCTGATTTTTATTAACAAAAGTATCGATGTTGTTGTTGTTGTGTTCTATCTTTCGTCTGCTTAATTCTTGAGTGTCAAGATCGAGGAACTCTGCGACTAAGTTGGGGTGCGTCTACAGGGATCTGGGTCTAAGTCGAGTGGGTTTGGCTGGGCACTTAAATAGGCGACGTGTTTCGTGTCGTCCATGGTCACAATCGGGGCATACATCTTGCACGTCGACATCAATCCTTGCTCTGTAGGAGTTGAGGCGGCTGCATCTGCCGGAACGTAATTGAGCCAAAACTACTCTGGTTTGCCGGGGGAGGTAAATTTCTTCGAGTGCAATGGGTGTAGGACGTTCTTCTAGGACTTAATTCACCTGGTAGCTATTTACCGCATCTGCTAACGTGTCTGCATGAATGTTGTCTAGACCAGCTTGATATGCCGCTTGATCTAGGTTGGAGGTTCACTTTCATAGCGCTGAACCTCTCACTATAGATCATGGAGATCTACCTTAAGGCTTCTTTGGCGGTGGATATCTATCCACAAGATGATGATTTGGATGGTCTCTACGATGACAGCCCAAAAGCTTTTACTTAGACAGCATGTAGTTATGTCTTCGCACTGGTAGGATCTTTGTCTCCTGATGAAGGTGGTCCACATGAGAACTAAAGAGACAGCCCGTCGCGGTTCGAAGGGCGGCATTCTAACATTGGTAACACCGCTAATTTTGTTAAAAGTATTAAGAAGGAGGTCTTAGATGTGACAATATGTTCGGAAAATCTAACCGATGAGGTTCAGGATTGGAGGGTCTCCATGGAGCTTTCCTTCTCAGATTATCGCCAAATCCGATAAGCTTCCGTAATAAGTTAAAAACAAACTGGACGATATTCGGAAGACTACTCAGAAGAAGGCTTGGGCAAGATAATTTAGATTGTCCAAGCATAGAAGACATTGACGCCAATGTCAACCGGACTGGATTAGTGGGGTCTTTTGAAGATAGTTGTCCACTTCGGGAAAGGAAATCAGTCAAAAACAAGTAAAGGCGTGTCAAGTTCGGCCGGGCCGATTCTTATATACCCTCCACTTATCTTATATACCCTCCACCATGGATCGTATTTGTCGGGTTCTATTCCCAGCATATCTTCTAAGGCAAAAAAAGGATATAAGAAAAGATTTGCTCTGCCATTAGAGCGATATCAAGATATGGTCCGGTTTGGACCAAAATTAAATTATATGTTGGAGACCTGTGTAAAATGCGCCCTTTGGGGTCTCAAGAAGTAAAATAGAGAGATCGATTTATATCTGAGCTGTATCAGGCTATAGACCGATTCAGACCATAATAAACACGTATGTTGATGGTCATGTGAGGATCCGTCGTACAAAATTTCAGGTAAATCGGATAATAATTGCGACCTCTAGAGGCTAAAGAAATCAAGACCCAAGATCGGTTTATACGGCAGCTATATCAGGTTATGAACCGATTTAAACCTTATTTGACACAGTTGTTGAAAGTCATAATAAAGTACGTCATGCAAAATGTCAGCCAAATCGGATGGGAATTGCGCCCTCTAGAAGCTCAAGAAGCCAAGTCCCCAAATCGGTAAATATGACAGCTATATCAGGTTATGAACCGATTTGAACCTTCTTGACACAGTTTTTTGATAGTAAGAATAAAATACGTCATGCAAAATTTCATTCAAATCGGATAAGAATTGCGCCCTTAAGAGGCTTAAGAAATCAAGATCCCAGATCGGTTTATATGGCAGCTATATCAGGTTATGGACCGATTTGAACTATTCTTAGCACAGTTGTTGGAAGTTAAAATAAAACATGTCATGCAAAATTCCAGCTAAATCGGATAATAATTGCGCCCTCTAGAGGCTCAAGAAGTCAAGACCCCAGATATTGTAGATTTATATGACAGCTATATCAGGTTATAGACCGATTTCAACCTTACTCAGCACAGTTGTTGGAAGTCATAATAAAACATCCCATGCAAAATTTCCACCAAATCTGATAAGAATTGTGCCCTCTAGCGGCTCAAGAAATCAAGATCCCAGATCGGTGCATATGGCAGCTATATCAAAACGTGGACCGATATAGCCCATTTACAATCCCAACCGACCTACACTAATAAGAAGTATTTGTGCAAAACTTTCAAGCGGCTAGCTTTGCCGCTAAAAAAAATTATAAAACCCCAAACGAAAAGACGATCAGAAATCATTCAGAATTCTTTCAGAACTGTCGGAACAAAAATTCCTTCAGACAAACAGTCCAGAAATCGTTCAGAATTCCTTCCGACAGTTCGGAAAAAAACCTTATGCAAAAAGGTGGTCAGAAATCATTCAGAATTCATTCAGAACTGTTGGAACAAAAATTCCCTCAGAATGTCGAACAGAATTCAGAACGAATTCTGTAAGATCTTGTCGGAATTTGTTCAGATTTGTCTGACATCAGACATTTGATTTGCTGGGTGGTTTCGATTTACAGCAAATCACTCCTCTTTTCCGCACGTTCTCTTTGTTTGTGTTTCTCTTTCTTTCACGCACACAAGTTTCTTTGGTTGGGTTGAGAACAATGTCATTTTTATACCCTACACCACTACTGCAGTACAGGGTATTATAACTTATTGAATTAGTTTGTAACATCCAAAAGGAAGAGAGATAGACCCATTGATAAATAGACCGATCGACTCAGAATCACTTTTTGATTCGATTTAACTATGTCCGTCTGTCTGTCTGTCCGTCTGCCCGTCTGTCTATCTGTCCGTGTGTCCATATTAATTTGTGTACAAACTACAGTCGCAATTTTCATCCAATCGTCTTCAAATTTGGTACGGGCGTGTTTTTCGGCCTATAGACGAAGCCTATTGAAATTGGAAAAAAATCGGTTCAGATTTGGATATAGCTCCCATATATATGTTCGTTCGATTTGCAGTAATACTGCAATAAAATGTTTATTTGTTAACCGATTTTCTAGCAATTTGGCAGGAAGGATTTTCTCCTAGTTCTTAACATTATAAGTGAATTTCACAGAAATCGATTCAGATTTGGATGTAGTTCCCATATATATG
Organism: Stomoxys calcitrans; assembly: GCF_963082655.1. Taxonomy (NCBI): domain Eukaryota; kingdom Metazoa; phylum Arthropoda; class Insecta; order Diptera; family Muscidae; genus Stomoxys; species Stomoxys calcitrans. The sequence continues at coordinate 57,916,762 of NC_081553.1, forward strand.
TTCGTCCGATTTTCAGTAATAATGCAATAAAATGGTAATTTGTTAAAGGAAGGAAATTTGGCAGGAAGGATTTTCTCTTGTGTCTCGACATTACTGGTGAATTTAATGGAAATCGGTGCAGATTTAGATATAGCTCTCATATATATATATATATATATATATATATATATATTTATATCGCCCAATTTTCACTCCTAGAGCCACTGCATGCGCATTTATTAACCAATCTTCCCAAAATTTTGTACAACGCTTTCCTCGACGACTTCCACAATGTCTATAAAGTTTGCTCGAAATCGGTTCAGATTTAGATATTGCTCTCATACATATATTCTCGTCCCATTTGCAGTAATAATGCAATCAAATGGTCATTTGTTAATCGATTTTCTCGAAATATGGCAGGAAGGATATTCGCTTGCTTCTCGACATTATAGTTGAATTTTATAGAAATCGATTCAGGTATAGCTGTCGTATATTTTTATCGCCCGATTTTAACTTCTAGAGTCATAGCAAGCTCAATTATTGACCCATTTTGCCAAAAACTTTACAAAACACTTTTCTCGACGACTGCCACAGTATCTGAGAAGTTTGCTCGAAATCTGGTCAGATTTAGTTATAGCTCCCATATATTGGGCTGCCCAAAATGTAATTGCGGATTTTTTTAAAAAAAAAGTAAATGCAATTTTAATAAAACTTAGAATGAACTTTAATCAAATATACTTTTTTACACTTTTTTTCTAAAGCAAGCTAAAAGTAACAGCTGATAACGGACAGCTGATAACTTACAGAATCACAAGCTGTGAAAAAATTTGTCAACGCCGACTATATGAAAAATCCGCAATTACTTTTTGGGCAACCCAATATATGTTCGTCCGATTTTGAGAAATATTGCAAGAAAGTGTTCATTTTTTAACTGAATCTCTCGAAATTTTGCAGGAAGTATTTTCTTATATTATTTCTTATGACTCTCAATATTTGTGGTGAATTTCATAGAAATCGGTACAGATTTAGATATAGCTGTCATATATGCGCATTGTTTGACCAATTTTGCCAATGCTTTGCACAACGCGCTTTCCTCGACGACTACCTCGTTATCTGAGAAGTTTCTTCGAAATCGGTTCAGAATTAGATATAGCTCTCATAAATATGTTCGTCAGATTTTAGGTATTTTGCTATAATGTTGTCATCTGTCAACCGTAGTTATTACAGTTTGAACCTATTTGCTCGTTTTTGAAATGACATCTTGATGACGAGATGGCAGATTGTTGCACAAATGAGACCACCTTAAATTGTTAAATTTTGTTACAGTTCTTTTTTTTCGTCTTACGTACATGCCTTGATGTTTATTAATATGCCCTTTATAAATCTCAGAAACGCCCCTTTAATTCAACATACTTTCAAAGTCTCATCAGACACATTTAGAATAATGGTTGTGGTTATCAGTGAAATTAAAAAAATTGACAACATCATGTATAATTTTCATAAATAACATGCTGGGGAATTGTCTGGTACATTGATTGATAGTCTCTATTGCGTCAACAATGAGGGGTGTGCAAACCAGGAATTGCGTAGTATTAAAGAAAAATAGATTAGATTTTCAAAAATAAAATTCCCTATGAATGAATAGATGATTGCAATGATAAGTGACCAATTTGAGTTATTACAAAATAGTTTATAGTACAACTAGTATATAGGAAGTAATGTCGGGCAAGGCTGATCACCTGATAAAACGCATCACGCATCAAGTGTAATTGCTAATGACATTGTGGGCCCTAAAGGAAAAAATGAAAATTTTGTCTTTAAAAAAAAAAAAACATTTTTCAGGGGCAAGAGCTGAGGAGGCGAAGCTTTGTTAACAATGTTAATGTTAACCAAAATTTTTTTCGGTGTACCATAGCTATGGGAATGTAATAAGCAAGCATAACAATGTGTTTATATGATTTTCACACTCTCTCCCTCAGATGAAACGAAAACAAATAAAAAAAGCAAATTCAATTATCTTTATGTCATAATAATTCTCTCGAGAGTTTTCTAATAAAAATAATTATAAATTTTCCATATTTCGCATTTCTTGTTTACATTCGATAAATGTGAATTCATTACCAGAACGAGATGTTATTACCCATTGATGACGGCCTAAATATACAACAATTTTTGTTGTAAACATTGCATGTAGCAATTACCGGGCCCCAAATGTTCTCACAGCAACTAAAAATGATCTATAACCCATCCACCTTTATATGTAGGTGGCTCATACATCTATTTTTTATTGAAATTTATTGGCACAATATCAATAAAAATGCGTAAACGTTGACTGCCTCATTAGCATATTTGGACAGACGGACTGACAGACAGACGGAGACGTGTGTGCATTACAATCAGTATATCCGAGTTGTATACGCCGCAGCACACCAAATGCCAACGCTTCTGACCTTGACAATGAAAAGGCAAGTTGACTGTGGATAAATATACAGGAAGTCAAATAAATTGTAAACGTTTTCCAGTAAAATGTACATGGTGATAAGCTATTTTGGTCTAAAGTCAATTTTTATTTAGTTTTTGGATTTTTATACCCTCCATGGTGCAGCAAAATGTCGAAATTGATCAGTGCCATACTCACCTCATATACGCATTTTCGCAATTACTTCGATATAAGTACGACTAGAATATCACATGCAGCAATACAATATTTTAGACAAGAAGTCAAAATGGAGGATCGGATTGTGATAGACCTATAACAGGTTGGAAATGCAAATTTGCTCATGAACATTCCAACAAGAGAAGACTCAAGTGAAAGAACCAACACATGTACAGATCATCTCTTTATAAAATGCAAGAGAAAAGGAGAAGGAGCATATACCACCGTAATAAACACAGCAATAGCCGATCAATATGCAATAAAGGGAAGCTTGGATCTTATAAACGAAACAAATAAAAAACATGTAAAAAGGCATTAAGTTCGGCCCGGGCGAACTTTCTATACCGACCACCTCGGGTATATATGCAAACCCCCTTTCGTCACAATCCGGTGAAAATTGGATAACAAATGCACCCAAATTCGGCACGGACATTGAGTGGTCTAAAAAATATAAGTCACCGTTGAATTTTGTTTTTCAAATTTCAACTAAGCTCATAAATAAAGCTTTTATGAGTTTCAGATCCTTAACCAACATATCGGTTTAGGTGGGTGGCCTAAAACTACTCACTGTTTCAAATTTCAGCGAAATCGGATAATAGAGCTTTTATGGGCTCCAGACCCTTTTTCGAGAGATCGGTCTGTAAGGCAGCCATATCTATAGTCAGATCCGAACCATATTTGGATCCTATGTTGGGAGCCATAAAAATATTCACTGTTTCAAACTTCAGCGAAATCGGTCAAAAAGTAAAGCTTTTATAGGATTCAGATCCTTAATCGGGAGGTCGGTCTATATGGCAGCTATATCTAAATATAGTCCGATCTGACACATATTTGGGTCAGCTATCGGGAGGGCTAAAATAAGCCACTGTTTAAAATTTCAACAAAATTGGGCAATAAATAAAGTTTTTATGGGCTTCAGACCCTTTGTCGGGAGATCGGTCTAAATGGCAGCTATATCAAAATATTGTCCGATCTGAATCATATTTGGGTCCTATGTTGGGAGGCGTGAAAATATTCACTGTTTCAAATTTCAGCGAAAATGGTTAAATAATAAAGCTTTTATGGGCTTCAGACCCTTTATCGGCAGATCGGTCTATATGACAGCTATATCTAAATATAGTCCGATCTGAACCATATTTGGGTCAGCTATCGGAAGGCTTAAAATAACCCACTGTTTAAAATTTCAACAAAATTGGGCAATAAATAAAGTTTTTATAGGCTTCAGACCCTTAATCGGGAGATCCGTCTATATGGCAGCTATATCTAAATATTGTCCGATATGAACCATATTTGGGTCCTATGTTGGGAGGCGTAAAACTATTCACTGTTTCAAATTTCCGTGAAATCGGGTAATAAATAAAGCTTTTATGGGCTTCAGACCCTTAATCGGGAGATCGGTCTATATGGCAGCTATATCTAAATATAGTCCGATCTGAACCACATTTAGGTCAGATATCGGTAGGCTTAAAATAACTCACTGTTTCAAATTTCAGTGAAATCGGGTAATAAATAAAGCTTTTATGGGCTTCAGACCGTATATCGGCAGATCGATATATTGGGTTGCCCAAAAAGTAATTGCGGATTTTACATATAGTCGGCGTTGACAAATTTTTTCACAGCTTGTGACTTTGTAATTGCATTCTTTCTTCTGTCAGTTTTATTAAAAATGCATTTACTTTCTTTTAAAAAAATCCGCAATTACTTTTTGGGCAATATATGGCAGCTATATATAAATTTAGTCCGATCTGAACCATATTTGGGTCAATGGTCGGGAAGTCTTAAACTACTCATTGTCTCAAATTAAATTTTAGCGAAATCGGATAAAATATAAAGCATTTATGGGCATTAGACCCTTTATCGGCAGATCGGTCTATATAGCAGCTATATCCAAATATGATCCGATTTGGCCCGTTCAAAAACTTACCCAGCGTGCATCAAAAATACGAATCTGTGCCAAATTTCAGCTCAATATCTCATTTTTTGAAGGCTGTAGAGTGATTACAACAGACGGACGGACAGACACACGGATATCGTTAAATCTTCTTAGAATTTTACGGCGATCCGAAGTATATGTATTTTGTAGGGTTGGAAATTGATATTTCGATGTGTTGCAAACGGAATGATCAAATGAACATACCCCCTATCCCATGGTGGTGGGTATGACAAATATTGATTAAGGAACAGGGCCAAACTTTTCACAAAGCAATGAGTGCTATCCCATTCAAATTTAAGATCAATGATAAGTGGCCTCCTTTTTATAACGGAGTCCAAACGGTGTGCCGCCTGTTGGCAGATATATTTGCATGGAATTTTTCCCTGCCGGATAGCAATCAACCACTCCCCTCAATCGAGAATGTATCTGGCATCATGCCTCAAATATTTTTTCGAACTTGTGGAGTTAAAAGGGTTCTTGAAAATCTAGACGTAAATAAATCCCCGGGCCCGGATGGCATATCAACACCTGTCTTACGCAAGTGTTCTTCGACGCTCGCTCGTCCATTACGCAACTTTTTCAACCTTGACTACTGTGGAGAAGTCTTCCCGGCGCGTTGGAAGGTTGCGAACGTTCAGCTAATGACCAAGTAGGGTGAGGCAAACAACCCTGAATTATCGGCCAATTGTGATATGCTCCGCACTCTCCAACGTCAAGGAGAGCATGGTTAATCACCATCTTGTGAGGTATTTAGAGTCTAATGGCCTTCTTAGCGACCAACTGTATGGTCGGGTGACCTCATGGCAATTCTGTCGGAAAATTGGAGTCGCTCAATCCACCAGTTTGGTGAGAGTAAAGGTTGTGGCTCTGGATATCTCCAAGGCATTTGATAGGGTCTGGCACGGTGCACTACTATCAAAGCTTGTCGCATTTGGTGTCGGTAATGGCATCGTTCGATTTATTTCGAGCTTTCTCAGAGCTCGCACTATTCGAGTCGTTATAGATGGGTTCTCATCCAATGAGCACAAATTGACCGCAGGTGTACCCCAGGGCTCTGTTCTTTCTCCTTCTCTTTTTCTAATTTTCATCAACGATCTGTTGGTTCAGACATCGAATCCGATCTACTCATTTGCGGATGACAGTAATCTCTGTCATTCGTACTCATTCAACCCTAGGCCAAGTCTTCGAGAGATTAAGGACAAGAGGCGGGTTATGGACGATACACTCTGCCAGTATTTGCTGGTCATTTCTGAGTGGGGTCGAATGAATCGAGTAGATTTTAATGCACGAAAGACTCAGTGCTGCTTGTTGTCACACAAACGATTCGCTGACCCATTACGATCATCTTTGTCTATCAACGGTGTAGATGTTGAGCAATCAGAAGCTCTTGATGTTCTGGGCATGATGTCCGTTGGGCTAAACATGTATTCGAAGTGTCGAAAGGAGCATTCAAGTGTTTAGGCTTCCTTAAACGGTGTTAGGATTACTTCACTCCGTCTGATCTTAATATCTACACCACTTTCATAAGGCAGAAAATGGAGTAAAACTGACATGTATGGACTGGAGCTTCAAAATCATCCCTGAATCTACTGGACCGTGTACAGAGAAGAGCGATGACGTCGATTGGGGACAGTGGGGTATCCAACTCTATTGCCTCCCTTCATCATCGTCGCAATGTGGGTTGTTTGGCGCTGTATTATCGGTACTTTTATGACGTGTGTTCGTCTGATATTCGTCAGGGATACTAGACATTCCAAGAACTCACACCCGTTTGTAATGCACAATGCATTATAGAGAGAATTCTTATTTCGCCCGAACCGTTCCGTATGTGGAATTGACTTACGGCTTATGTTTTTCCCACCCACTTTGACGTCCAAAGATTTAAGACAAATGTCAATAAGCACTACATCTTTTCCCCCCCTCCAATTCCTAAATTCCTCTCGCCAACGCAATGCATTGCATTCATAGGGGACATCCCCTTCGTGTTGGCTGGCAGAAAAAAAAATTAGGTAGAAAAGAGGGTGCAGATATTAATCCGCCCATGCCACTATGGACATACACCTGAGCCAGTAAACGGCTTGTTGTGCGCTCTAAAATCTATAAAGTAACCTCTAAAAAGAAAATTTTGAGTTAGCAATTCCGTGCTTAATTGTTTTCAATACCACTCCCCTAAGTTGGTTCATGTCTGGTATTGTGTCTCCACCTAAGTACCGGTATCTGTTAGACGCAAACGCAGGGCAATGACAAAGGATATGCCCCAACGTCTCAACATCTTCCCCGCATGCCCTACACTTGTTATCACTTGCCGCACCGATTTTACATAAGTGAGCTCGTAGTCCTATGTGTCACGTTATGACACCAATAGCTATACTGACCTCCTTCTTGCTTCTTTTCAGTAATAGCCTCGTTTTCTCACAATCCGGATCACCCCTTTGAATTTTCGCCGTCCTACCGACTGTTTCGTTTTTCCGCAATGTTGCATGCGCAATCGTCGCCCACTCCTTTAACTCGGACTGCTCGAAGGCTTTGGGTTAACCAAGTTTACTAACGGGAGTCCTCTGACCTACATCGCCAAATCGTCGGCCCTTTCATTTCCCCTTACTCCGTTATGGCCCGGCACCCAAACGATGCGGATTTTGCCATCCTCAGAGAAGGCGTTAATCTCCTTCTAACACTGCAAGACTGTTCGTGACTTTACCGTCCTGCTTGTTATTGCCCTTATGGCAATTTTACTGTCGGTAAAGATGTTCACACTCGACGTCCTCGCGTTAGCACCATACCACCTCACGCATTCCGTGATCGACTGGATCTCCGCCTGCAGGACCGTATTATAGTCAGGCAGTCTAAAACAGGTCGCAGTCCCTGGGTCTCAATGTAAACTCTCAGGCCCACTCTGTCCTCTAGCTTTGATCCATACGTGTAACATGATCTTCCAGATGGCAATACTAGGGTTCCGTCAATACAAGACTGTTCCGATGGCAGCAGTGCCTCGCACTCGACTTCAAGGTTCATCTCTGGTATCCGATGATTTGAACCTAACTAACCACCATTTTGAACATTGGAATTGCGCTCTTTCTCTTTTTCCCTTAATCAGGATATCGGTTTGCGTAGAACCTAAGTCAGAATATTCATTGATTCAGGAAAATCTTTCAATCCTTCAGCATAGTTCTTCTCAAAATTTAAAAGAAACAATGTAATAAAAAAAATTTTGTCTTAACATTTATAATTGTTTTATTTTGTATACAAATCGACACAATATAAGCGAAAATAAATCATGAATATACATTGGCACATTTCAAAATCTTAACTTAAAGTAATTGTAAAGCATTACAAAAATAACTTAGACCACAAAATTAAAAAAAAAATGTCATCATGAGAATAACTATGTACTAATGTCGTACATACAAACTACAGTAATATATTACAGTCTAAACACTTACGGCTTTATTCACAAAACTTAATGTAGTTTTTTTTGACAGACTCCCTTTATACAACTGTCAAATAAACCTATTTCAAATCTACATTAAGTTTTGAGAAAAAGGCTGTAAGTTAGGGAACCCACTAGAAAAATTTGCGAAAAACTATAAAAAAAACATATGTATAGGCAGATTTATGTTAATAGTCTTGGGGCATACTTGTGAAGAGGAAAGAAATTCTATAAAGGAGAAGGAGAATATCCCTGAGAAATTACCACCTTCAGCTAAATCGAAAAATGTTCCTAGTGGGCTTAGTGCACTAATGCTACCATAAAGGAATAGATTGGGGGCTCTACAAATACATACATATACGTATGGGGTATTCCATGATCTAGAAGAAAGTTAAGTTGACAACTTTACTGTTTCGGAAGCAGTAGATTTAAAAAAAATATTTTCCAATTTTTTGTATATAAAATTTATATGGGGTACATACAAATTTGAATATTTCCATGGAATGCCCCATATTTTTGTGACAAAGGTACATATAGATAAATTACTAAAATCTCCTTTGGTATAGTTCCGTTATTTACATGCTAAAATTATTACATATAAAATTCTCTAAAAATTAATAACATAAAATAATGTCTTCTACAACATCACTTTTCATCACCTTCCCACACCCTACTTATCCTCCAACCATGTTTGTATCTGAGCTACACTCTTACCCTTTGTCTCCAATACCATAAAGGCCACATATAGCGTTGCCACAAACATACATACCGCAAAGAACCAAAATGTCATATCGGAACCCCAGGAAGTAACCATAGCTCCAAAAGTTTTGGTAACCAAAAATACACAGAACCAATTGGACATAACCGTCAAGGCCACAGCTGTGGCCTTAACATCAGGCAAAAACAATTCGCCCATCATAAGCCACGGTATGGGACCATAACCCACCGAGAAGGTTATCATATACAAGACCACACATAACAAGGGTAGCCAACCGATGGCCGAAACATCCTTACCCTCATCTTTCATATCAAAATAAGCACCCAATATGGCTAAACAAATGGTCATAATGGTGGAGCTAAATATCAGCAAAGACTTACGACCAGCCTTCTCAATCAGTAGAGAAGAGGTGAAAGTCATAATGACTTGTACCAAACCCACAATGATGGAACATACGGAGGGATCCAAGGTGCTGCCTGCCGACTTGAATATGGGTACCGTATAGAAAATAACAGCATTGACTCCGGAAAACTGTTGGAAGAACATGAGTAGCATGGAAATAATTAAACCATTGCGAGCCGAACGTATAAGAAAGACATCAGCGAAAGAGGCATTTCCACCTGCCTGATCCAATTCACTTTGTATCTGTTGTATGGCACTGCGAGAGTCACAGTGTCGGCCCCATAACCATTTTAGGGAAAGAGCAGCATCACCTCGTCGGCCCTGGAAAATGAAAAAAAAAAATATTTTAAATGTTAAAAAATTAAAAAAAAAAAAATATTTCGGCCGGGCCGAATCTTATACGAATACACCATGGATCGTATTTGTCAAGTTATGCACCGTTTTGAACCATACTTGATACAGCTGTTGATGTTCAAACCAAAACGGATAATAATAGCGCCCTCTATTGGCGCAAAAATCCAGGTTCGCAATCGGTTTATAGGGAGCTATATCAGCTTATGCAACGATTTAAACCATACTTAGCACAGTTGTTGATGGTCAAACCAAAACACTTCATGCTAAATTTCAGCCACATTGAAGAATAATTGCCCCCTTCTATCGGCACTAAAACGCAAGATCCGCAATCGATTTATATGGGATCTATATCAGATTATGAACCCATTTGGACCATACTACGCAGTGTTGATGGAAGTGAAAATAAAACACTTGGTGCATAAATTAAACCAGATCGGATAAGAATGGCGCCCTCTAGAGGCTAGGAGATCGGTTTATATGGCTGCTATATCAGGTTATATACCGATTTAGACCATACTTGGAACAATTGTTGGAAGTCATACCAAAATGACATATTGACATATTTCAACCATATTGGATAAGAATTGCGCCCTCTAGAAGCTCAAGAAGTCAAGACCCAAGATCGGTTTATATAGCTGCTATATCAAGTTATGAACTGATTTAGACCAGACATGGCAAAGTTGTTGATGATCAAACCAAAACAATTCATGAAAAATGTCACCCAAATGGGATAAGAATTGCGCCCTCTAGCGGATCAAGAAGTCAAGATCCGAAATCGGTTTATATGGGAGCTATTTCAGGTAACGAACCAATTAAAACCATACTTGGCGCAGTTGTTGATGGTCAAACAAAAACACTTCATGCAAAATTTCAGCCAAATCGGATAAGAATTGCGTCCTCTATCGGCTCACGAAGTCTAGGTCCGAAATCAGTTTATGTGGGAGCTATATCAAGTTATAAACTGACTTAGACCATACTTGGCAAAATTGTTGATGATCAAACCAAAACATGCCAAATCGGATAATAATTGCGCCCTCTATCGGCTCAAGCAGTCAAGATCCCAGATGGGATTATATGGGAGCGATATCAGGAAATGCACCGATTTAGACCAATTGGTGGTTATTAGAAGTTAGAACAAAATACTTCATGGTGCAGTTATTAGAAGTTAGAACAAAATACTTCATGCAAAATTTCAGCCAAATCGAATAAGCGCCCTCTAAAGGCTCAAGAAGTCAAGATCCGATATCGGTTTATATGGCAGCTATATCACAACATGGATCAATGGCGTTTGTTCCGGGGATATTCGTTTTCTTATCCCTGACGTTAGGATGTTCACCAGCAATACAGTATTTGCCAGGAACTCACGTCCGTTTGTAATTGATTGGCCAGTCGACCGAACTATGCATTACCGAGAGAATTCATTTTTCGCCCGAACCATTCGTATGTGGAATCGACTTCCAGCTAATGTCTATCCCACCGACATTGACGTTCAGAAAATTTAAGACGAATAGCAAACACTACTCCTTCTTTACCCCCTCCAACCCTTAACTTTCCTAATTGCCAACGCAATGCACTGCGTATATTGGCATGTTGGTTACGTGAAAAAAACCAACCTGCAGTAATAAGAAGTATTTTTGCAAAATTTCAAGCACCTAGCTTTACTCCTTCGAAAGTGAGCATGCTTTCGACAGAAAAACGGACGGATGGACGGACAGACATGGCTAGATCGACTTAAATGTCATGACGATCAAGAATATATATACTTTGTTGGGTCTCAGATCAATATTGCGATGTGTTGCAAACGGCATGTCGAAATTAGTATACCCCCATCCTATGGTGAAGCGTGTAAAAATTAACAAGTAAAAACATGTTAAGTTCGACAGTGCTGGAGCCAGACGCCAGATGTTAGTTAGCTTTGGATTGCTGGAATGCTGCAACCAATATGTTCTTCCGTCTCATAAAACATACTTTTCGTCTATCTTGCCACGGAGATCATTGCGATACAATTGCATCAAAGAAACATTTCTCATCACTGACCCGGCAATATTGGGGTTGGGGATGTTGCTGTCACCTATATTGCCGCCCGGAAGAAGTCGAAGGGGTCACATTGTTCGACGACTAGGACGCCAAAGTCGACGAAGGCGACTCTTGTGACCCACTGCTGTCTATGTTCGCACAACACCTTGAAATATATTTAGTGGGATTATGCTCTCGTAGTGACGTAGGACCAGATAAAGATCGGAAATGCACCCACTTCATATCCCGGTTTCATCTCATTGATACCGGCCGATGATGGGAGCGGTTCTGGCAAACCGAACCGAATCAAGTTTCGCGTTTCTCTTCAATCCCGGCAAGGATCAGAAGCATGCGGAGAAGGCACTTTGCAATGTGCCTCTCCCATGACGAAAGAAAGGACTATCACGAGCACCCCAAATCGGCAGATCGATCTTTATGGAGCTATATCAATATATAATCCTATATAGTTATATCAATATATATATCCTATATATCTTTTAACTTTACCTGATCCCAACAATTTTTCACCATCTATATTTCCTTACCTTCTTAAGCAAATATGTGGGTGTCTCGGGCAAAAATATCATTCCCACAAACAGCGCTACGGGAACAGTCAAACATAATATGCTCAGTGTGGTCCATGTTACCATTGAACCAATTATATACACCAGTAATATGCCCACTGACAAAGTCAGTTGGAAAAGTGTGCCCAAAGTGCCTCTAATACTGCTTTCAGCAATTTCAGAAATGTACATGGGAGCAACAACACAGAAACTGCCAGTGGCCAATCCTATGAAAAAGGATAACAAAATAATTAAATTTGGGATAAAATTGTATAATAAAATGTTTACTCTCTTATGTCATACCAATTGTGAAACGTGCAAAGTATAGAACTCCAGCAGAGTTGGCAAAAATTGTCGCCGTCCATGCCAGTATAAAAGGCACATCCATAACCATGGCAGTGTAACGGCGTCCAATGAGATCAGCAATGTATCCTAGAGGGTAGTACGATGTATATACATTAATGTTAATAGATAAACTTTACTCATAGATTTAAATACCCGTTGGCAAGGCACCCAGAAAAGCTCCGATAGCTAAGAGAGAACTGACCCAAGTCTCTGCAAAAAAATATAAAAGATATTTAAAAGTTAAAATATACAGTCGAATTCGCATAACTGCAATACGCTTTAGTGAAAAAGCCCGCTTAAGTAAAATTTGATGGAAGCAACCATTAATTTTTATACCCTCCACCATAGGATTGTTTGTAACTACTCGAAATATTCGTCTGAGACCCCATAAAGTATATATATTCTTGATCGTCGCGACATTTTATGTCGATCTGCCTGTCCGTCCGTCTGTCCGTCCGCCCGTCCGTCCGTCCGTCTGTCTGTCCGTCCGTCTGTCTGTCCGTCTGTCTGTCTGTCTGCACGCTAACTTCCAAAGGAGTAAAGCTAGCCGAAGGAAATTTTGCACAAATACTTCTTATTGGTGTAGGTCGGTTTGTATTGTAAATGGGCCATATCGGTCCATGTTTTGATATTGCTGCCATATAAACCGATCTTGGGTCTTGACTTCTTGCGCCTCTAGAGTGCGCAATTCTTATCCGATTGGAATGAAATTTTGCGCAACGTGTTTTGTTATGATATCCAACAATTGTGCCAAGTATGGTCAAATCGTGAGATCGATTTACATGGGAGCTATATCAGGTTATTGACCGATTTGGACCGTACTAGGCAGAGATGATGGAAATCATAACAGAACACTACATGCAAATTTTCTGCCAAATCGGAAAAAAATTGCGGCTTGTAAGGGCTAAAGAAGTCAAAACGGGAGATCGATTTACATGGGAGCTATATGTAAATCTGAACCGATATGGCCCAATGGCCCATTCCCCAATGACCTGCATCAGTATAGAGCATCTGTGCAAAATTTCAAGCGGCTAGTTTTACGCGCTATCGTGATTTCGACAGATGGACGAACAGACGGACGGACAGACGAACGGGCAGACAGACGGACGGACACAGGGATGGACAGACGGACGGACCGACGGACGGACAGACAGACGGACGGACGAACATGTCTAGATCGACTCAGAGCATCGAGAAGTTCAAGAAGATGTATACTTCATGGGGTTTTAGACGAATATTTCGAGGTGTTACAAACGGAATGACAATATTAGTATACCCCCATGCTATGATGGTGGGTATAAAAAAAAATAATAATATTTGTCATTTAATTTCGAATATCAATTTTCTTTCTTTTTCTGATAATAACTCTAAAGAAGATCAAGAAGCGGCTATTTCCAGTTTCAAGTTCAATTGCTTTTTGGT